>NW_018131003.1:0-1243 GCF_001952655.1 Monopterus albus
TAATACATAGTATTGTCTGATGCTTCTGTGTAATTCGTGTGTTCATGTTGTTTTATTCCTGTATTGATATTATTTAGTTTAGTTTTTACCTTGTCCTTGTAAAGTACTTTGGTCAACCAGATGTTATTTTAAAGTGCTATATAAATAAATTTTGATTTGATTTGATTTGAAATCCCCCTGAGCAAGCATTTGGCAACATTAGTATAGTGGAAGACAGACAGTGAGAGAGAAGGAGGTTAGTCCCTTTATCATACAAAATTATCACAAAGAGATGCAAAACAAACACCAAAAAAAGACACAAAAGATCCCTTAACCTCATTATCTCTTCTTTCTCTATTTTTCTCACCCATGCATACAAAAGTTGTCCTCAGGTCACAATAATAAATAAAGACTTTGTGTTTTGCATTAACTGGGTGCCTGAGGTGGTGCAGTTGCACAAGAACATCTGGTAGGACAAGTCATATTTGTCAGGTTTGCCCGGCGGCACCTGCCTCTCTTCCTTTCCTCACACTAGTCAGCTCCCTTGCACTGATTACACTATTAGACACACCTGCCCCGCTTCGCTGATCACTCACCAGCTGCGCCTCGTTAGTTTCCCTCCTTACTTATACACTGCTCACCGTTCATTCCCCTGCTAGTTCTTTCTGTGTCTTCAGGCCCCGTGTATGTTATCGCTTTTGCTTTTTATGCCAAGGACTCTCTCTGTCTTCCGTGTTTACCCGAGTCTCTAGCCTGCCCCGCCGTATCTGGTTTTCCTCCTCTGGACCCCTGGATTTCCTCAGCTCTACCAGCCACCGCCTCACAGGTCGATGCACAGTCTCCGTTAATCTGTTTCTCCATATTTCTATCTTCTCAGTCATCATCGCTTCCACCCCGAACAGCCCAGGAGTGAATCCAACCTCCGCAGCCCGGCCCATCATCGCCTCATTGACTGTGTTTTCTGCTGCCGCTGGTCGACACCCGGTCCTCTCACTCCTCATCCCTTATATTTTCACTGTTTTGCGCTGTAAATAAATCACACCGTTTGCACCGAAGCCAGCTACCTGGGTCCGTTATTTTTCCGCTCGCTCATTATTGTGTTCGAGCGTCCCTAACAATATTTCCATCTCATGTTCCCATCAGCTTACAACTGAATAGTCTATTTAAATGATTGTAACAAACAGTAGGATTCCAGCCCGTCACTGTCTACTGAAGTAGACATTAATGGAGAGTATCCAAATCTGCTAAACAAATAAATGAGTGG
>NW_018131004.1:0-1243 GCF_001952655.1 Monopterus albus
CCTGCCTCCTCGCCGGACAACCCACCCTCTTCTTCACCTGCAACCCCTCCAGAGCCATTGGACCTGTCCTCCATACCCCCGGACTACCACGACCTGCAACAGGTGTTCAATAAACACCTGGCCACAGACTCTCTCCCCCCTCATAGACCTTATGACTGTGCCATTGACCTGTACCCGGGAGCCACCTTGCCCAACAGTCGCCTCTTCCACATCTCCAAACCCGAACGACAGGCTCTGGAGGAGTACATTGAAACAGCCCGACGTGCAGGCATGATCCGTCCTTCTTCCTCACCCCTGGGTGCAGGGTTCTTTTTTGTGGGGAAGAAGGACGGTGGCCTCCGTCCATGCATTGATTACTGTGGTTTAAATGCAATAACTGTCAAAAACAAATATCTATTACCTCCCCTTTCCTCTGCTTTCGAATCTCTCCAGGGCGCGGGCGTCGAAGTTGAACTTCAGGAGTGCCTACCATCTCGTACGCATCCGGGAGGGCGATGAGTGGAAGACTGCCTTCAAGACTCCGCCTGGGCATTTTGAGTACCTGGTGATGCCCTTTGGCCTCACCAATGCCCTGGCAGTTTTCCAGGGGTTGATCAATGACATTCTTCAATCAATGATTTTTCTTGGTCATTTCGTTTTTGTTTATCTCGATGACATTCTCATTTACTCTTCTTCCCTCACAGAGCACATACAGCACGTTCGTCAGGTCCTTCTTCAACTCCTGGAAAACCGCCTGTATGTTAAAGCTGAGAAGTGCGTTTTCCACTCCCCCTCCGTGGCATTCTTGTGGTTCATCATAGAACAGGGAAGACTATTTTTCCACTAGCTCATTTTGTGTTTGAGCATTCCTAACACTGGGAGCTGGTTCCAGAGCAGAGGAGCTTGATAGCTAAAGGCTCTGCCTCCCATTCTACTTCTGTGGATTCTAGGAACCACAAGTGAACCTGCACTCTGAGAGCAAAGTGCTCTGTTGGGATGATAAGGCTCTACAAGGTTTTTAAGATGCGATGGAGCCTTGTCATTAAGGGCTTTGTATGTTAGGAGAAGGATTTTAAATTCTATTCTGGATTTTACAGGGAGCCAGTGGAAAGAAGCTAATATGGGAGAGATATGCTCTCTCTTACTAGTTCCTGTCAGTAGTCTGGCTGCAGCATTTTGGATTAACTGGAGGCTTTTTAGGGAATTATTGGGATGTCCTGATAGTAAAGAGTGTTAAGTGCCGTTCGCACCTGTCAGCGAGCAA
>NW_018131005.1:0-1243 GCF_001952655.1 Monopterus albus
CATCATCCTGTCAGTTCTCAGTCATCTCATCTTGTTTCTTGTCTATGCATTTTATCACGTATTTTTGTTTTGTCATCTCTTTTCTTTACTCATCCCCTCCTTCTCCCCTTTCAGGTTCAGGTTTTGCAGACTGTCTGTCTCAGCGTCGTCTGGCTCTGTCCCGGCTCTTCTCTGGGCCCGTTGATCCTCCTCTCTTTGAGGCCTCCTCTGATAGATCCCAGGCCTCCTGTCTCTCCCTCCTCCAGCCTCTCAGGGACCTCCTTCCAGTTGAGGCAGATCCAACCTTCTTCCTGACTCACCTGGTCGAAGTCCTCCAGGGTCTCTTCCCCTCAGTGGGCGGGGCTCTGCAGGCACTGGCTCGCTCCTCCCCCCGTCGCCTCCAGGAGGACCTGTTTGGAGGGAAGTTTCTGAAGAACGCTGCCTCCTTTAACCTGAGTGGGGCAGTGGGGGCTCAAGGAGCTCTGGGTCTGGACCGGCTCTCCTCTCAGAGTGTCACCATCAGCCTCCAGAGGTACCAGGACCTGGTCCAGTCTGTCAGCAGGGCTCTGGAGGACCCTGCCTTCCTCTCCGCCCTCCAGCACACACTGGTGGGGCTCAGTAGCTCGGCGTCACTGGGACAGGTCAGAAACAGCATGTCCTCCAGCACCAGAAAACAAACACGCACCTCACTGCTTTTTCATAATGTAGGATGCCTTTTCATTCACGGCTTCTGGTTGAGTTTATTGAGGCTTTTCATTTGCTCATATTTCAACTTCAGCTGTAGAGAACACTTTTGTCAGCCCCCTCTGTTGTTTCCAGGTCCTGATTCCTCTGCTGCGTTCCTGCTCCAGTGAGGACAAGGATGATGCAGCAGCCATCTTTGTTCCCAGCTGCACATCCAGTGGTGGTTTCCAGGAGGTTCAGTGTCAGAGTGGAGAGTGTTGGTGTGTCAACCCTCACGGTCAGGAGGTCTCAGGGTCGCGGGCTGTTGGCCGTCGGCCTCGCTGTCCATCCCACTGTGAGAGGGAGCGAGCGATGGCCCTGAAGGTGAAATCAAACATGGCTGCCGGTGCTGAAATCCACATCCCAGCATGTTCTGAGGATGGAGACTTCCTGCCTCTTCAATGTGTTGGATCACGCTGCTTCTGTGTGGATGCTGAGGGAAACACCATGACTGTTGGGCCAGTAGGGGGCGCAATCACCTGTAAGACATCACCAGTGATAAACAGGCTGCCACTGAGGTGTCAGTGCTGTGTGCATGAAA
>NW_018131006.1:0-1242 GCF_001952655.1 Monopterus albus
GTTTGACCGGCTAACTCAAGGGCTTCAGATATGGCATTACATAGTGTTCATAAAAAGCTGAAAAAAAACTGAGCCTAGGCTTTTCCACTGTACAGCCCTTTGTCAGTGGAGTAGCTTGATTGAATATACACAAGGGGGCAGTTTTTATGTTTTAGTTTAATAGTGATAAAGTTGGTCTGCTTAAGGGGTATACCAGAAAGTACTGAGGTGGTACATATGATTATAACTTATTCAGTCTAGTAGTTGTGTATATATTTCTTTGTCTGCCCAGGTGGAGGTAGTGCCCTGTATTTAAACCTGGCTACATTCCCATTCAGACATCCCATTACCGGGTCCCAGTAGTGACGGGTCATCAGGGTTGCACATCAGGGTCATGGGAGCTGGTCTGAGCCAGCAAATTCTGCTTGGAACCCTTGTGTAACCTACATTTCTCTGTTTGTGTGCCAGCTCTTACATTTGCTCTGTATTTACCCCAAACAGAAACAAAATAAACCACAATAAAGTAACTGTGGACATTAGAGGCACATAAAACCAGTGGCAAGCTGAACGTTAAGCAGTGTAATAGCTGGTCAGCACCATTATTCCCAGCCTCAGACTCCCCTGGGCTGACAGGCGAACAGAAGGGCACACAAACACACACAGTAATATTTATTTTTCTGCCTTTTTATTGGTTTTCTGTCACTGGGGATTCCTCAGCTTCTAGTTTTGATGGCCTGGTATTGGTTGGTGTTTATGTAAATGAAAATACATATATCTGCAGAGTGCAGCCCTGCATGCAGATATCCCCAGGTTGGTGTTAAAAGGAATTACTTGAAATAGCTTTGCAGTAAAGAGGACAGTTTAGAAGAACCAGATTATGTTGTGTCAGTCTCCAGTTTTATATAGTTTATTTTGTAGCTGTAATTTGCTGCCAATATACAGTAAGTTTTTTTTAAACCATCACAAAACTTCCACAGTTATAACATTAAATTTCAAATTGAAAGGAAAACTGTTACCCCTCTTTTCCACAGTCTATGCTTATGCTTCAAATGGGTGGGGCTGTGCCGCGGCTCTGTGCTCCGCTTTGCTCTATTTTTAAATGGATGACACTTCTGACAGAAGTTCCACCCACCAATCAGATAGCGCTTTCCCCAAAACTTAAAGCTAGGTGTTATGTTAAACATAAATGCAAAACAATTAACCTATAAAGATGAATGTGGGTGAATGTATTTTTAGCAACTGAAACAAAGCCACAAATCTTTG
>NW_018131007.1:0-1242 GCF_001952655.1 Monopterus albus
TGCAGGTAATACTACTACTGTTTGTACTACTACTGCTGCTTCTGGTAAGTAAAACTCTAAGTAGAAGGTAAACATCTGAGTTGACAGGGAGTTTTCTAAAGATTGTATTGCTTCCTGGGAAGGGTGGATCTAGTGTATTTGGAGTTTTACCCACACTAGAGATTAAGTGACAAGGCCCAGTATTATCAGGGACACTGTCTCACTCTTCAACCCCACACTGTAGACATTTTACAGCAGCTACTGAAGAACCTGAACAAGCAGAAGTCTGATCTGTTCATGCATCAGTAGTGGAGGCTCATTAAAACAGGTGCTTGGAGAGAGAACTTGAGGATCTGTGTCTTCGCCTTCTGCAGATACCAGAACGGAAACTGTCTCCTGCAGCCGCCTCAGCTTAGACTAACCCATCACCTCCACGGTTCAGTCCTGTTTTCTGCATCTTAGAAACATTTTATAGATTCGACCATTTCTTTGACCTGGAAACTATTGCTCACCCCTTCATCATCTGATGACTGCGTTATTTTTAACTCCTTGTTCCCTGGCATCTACTGAAATGCTCTCCTGTTTCCAGCTGTTTTAAAAGTCATGCAGCAGTGGCTTAATGTTGATTCCTTAAATTGTGAAGCACTTTGTAGACGTGTTTGAAAAGTGCCATGTAATAACATTTATTGCTCCTAAAAACCAGGATATCTCAGTGTTTTGATTTGACCATTTGTTTTAAGTGTCTTCTGTGAGTCCCCAACTTTCTGTGAAACCTGCAGTGTTGTACTTGCAGTAGCAAATCGCTGGAGAGCCCCAGCTTTGTTAATGCTTACATTAACGTGGTAATTTCTAGGGTTGTAACCGACTAAGAATTTGCATGATATGTGACAAAGCTCTGCAGCTGGAACTGAACAAGTCTTTGCCACTAGGCAACAGGTCTTGTCATGGAAAACAGGGCTGTTCGTTTCCATCGGGTGTGATATGAAAATTAGTGATTTGCTGCAGAGTTGTAGGTGCAGCCCAGAATGAAAATCATTGAGGGAGCTCAGCATGGATTATGATGATAAACTGTTAAGACTTATATTTGATTTGAAACATTTACCTGATGACTATCAGTGTTTGGGTCTGAAGACCCTGTCTGCATGTTAACTGACCCCATGAGGGCTCCTGAAGCAAAGATAAAAAAAATTCTGCTTTAGCTTTCTGATGGACCTGGAAGTGTAATGTCCTTTCATAGTACTGCAGTATTATCTGTTGAAGAAA
>NW_018131008.1:0-1241 GCF_001952655.1 Monopterus albus
TCAAATTCTTCTGTTCCTCACTGTATGGAACAAATCTGGGGTAAACTAGTCAAAAACACACAGTTCAGTCATCTCCTTTTCAGTCATCACAAAGACCAGTGACTGATGTGCAAGCCAGTGCACTGGCAGACACTAGCTCTGCATCATAACATGCCTGATCATTTCAGCATTTGAGAAAGGAAGGCGTGCTGTGGCTCCTGTCATGCTAATGCAGGGCCACTGCAGGACACCAGGGACTTTTACAATGGCTACTGCAGAACATAACCCAGGAGGCCTTCTTCAGTCATTTGTTTTCTTGATTAACATGCAGAGAATCACTTGTCTGCCAGCCCAAATGAGTGGCCACACTCTGAGTTCTGCCACTAATACCAATTAGAAGCTGTGACTTTGCTTACGAAAATGAGGTCAGAGTCATGTTGTGATTAGGCTGGCTCTTCTCTGTGCTGCCTTGGCAACTAAGGATCACAGAATCTGAAACAGGCCTTAAGAGAAATGGCTTTAACCAAGCCAACTTGGTAGGTTTACTGGTAAAAAGAGTAGACAGGCTGTCTGGTCTTAGTTTGCATAAAATCATTCGACAAATGTAAGCCTTTGTCAGTTTGCTTCTCTTTATTTACATTTATCAAAAACTTGCATATTTACCAGAAAACCACACTCAAGATGATTCTGGTTGGTTTTCACTACTGCACTGTTAAACCGTGGTTGAATGTGAAAGCATATCAAGTTCAAGTACAGGTCGAATTAATTCTTAAGGGAAAATGTGAGGAAAACTAGTATTTGTTGCTTCTTATCTAAAAGACAAGTACGAGGGACATTTGATGTGGATAATTACTGCAGTATATTTTAAACTAATTTTCATTTTAGATTATATTTGTTTTTTACTCAATCGGATCCTCTCATCACATAATTTTCACTTAGAGCAACTTGTAACTAACATAATGCAGTAAAACAATGCTCTGCAGTGTTTTTCTTCCAATAATTTCTGAATTGATAAGATCTGAGCCAAATATCCTACATTGAAACTGTCATTCAGATATTAATTGGTTAACAGCAGAAAAGCGATGTTTGAGGAACAAATTTTCACAAATTTTAATTCTTACTTAAAGTAATTCTATGTTGATTATACTTTAAATAACCATGAACCTAATCATGATCTCGGTCTTTGTTGGAAGAGCTTCCAACTGTCTTTAAAAAGCTCTCCAAAATATGGCAAAATGCAGTGAGATAGGAATTATTTGGGC
>NW_018131009.1:0-1241 GCF_001952655.1 Monopterus albus
GGATATAAAGTGAAGAATTTTTAAACCACGATGCTTTATTCTAAATTGAACTAATGGTATATAAAATAACTTCAAAAGGGAGTGCATCATTGTTGTTATTTAGTTAATTGACCCAATTATATCAGTCAGTGACACTTGCTACTTTAAGTATGTTTTCCTGATTATACTTTCATAATTTTACTTAAGTAGGATTTTGAATGCATTACTTCCTCTACCATAAACAAGGGATTTGCTCCTCCTAAGTGAATTAACGAAACTCCCCCTTCGTGCACGAGTGGGCCTATAAGCACAAAGAACTACAGTTCCCACAATTCTAAACATAAACTCACCCAGCAGTCCAGTCACATTACGTGGTGTCACATGATCACGTGGTATCACATGATCACCTGTTTTCTGCGAGCTACCGAAACAGGCGGCTCAGGCGTCTCCTGCGGTTGAGGTTGTTTCATACTGAAGGTACTGTGGCTTATTTTCATTGTGTTATATTTAACAACGACGAAAGTAGAATGAGTACAACTGCTTTAATGCCATAAATAAGCTTAAACGTATTTTGTTTTGAGCTAGGTGCGTGCTCGCTAGCTGTTGGAGGGCAAAGTAACAAAGGGCTTGACTGCCTTGATAGATGTTATTGTTGCGTTAATGAAAAAAGCTGATCTAATCAAATTAAAAGGCGGTGTATTTAACCAGTAGCTAAACATGTGTTGTGAATTCAGGTAAACTGGACATAACCAGCTCCTTCCCTTGTTTTCGTTAACACCGGTTTTTCCTCTCTACAAGCACATTAGTGAAAGGTATACTTTCACTATCAGGCTTTTAAAAGGGCATGACACTAAATAGGACAGAAGAACGGTGTCTTTTTTTATGTAAAAAGGTGGACTTGCTTGTAAAGCTTAATCTCAGTGGCATTTTTGGATTACATTTAAGATGTAAAAATAATAATAATGAATGTAAATTTTAATATCAGGCAGGATGAGAAAATGTTGGATTTACGCAATTTGAAACCCATATATCTGTTTTATAGGCCCCCGCTGTTCAGTGGTCAGTAGGTTTAAGTGAAGAGTCCGAAACAACAGCCATCATGATTTTGCTTGGGTGAAGGTAAGCACAGTGAAACTGGGTCAATACAGAGCCATCTGTTTGCATTACACATGTTTGTCATCAGCATGCCTGAAGAGTGCATGAATGTCATTTTCAAAATAGAAAGAATTAAAGAATCTACTTGATTTGATTTGATTTATTCT
>NW_018131010.1:0-1241 GCF_001952655.1 Monopterus albus
GTACACGTGTCTTCTTGTGATGTGTGATGTGATTTTTTTGGCCGCTACAAACATAAGAAATTATGTTTTGCCTCTAAGCTGCTCCCTTAGTGTAGAAACTACGAGAAATGCACACGTCATGGAGGACATTTTTCATTCCGTGACTTCCTCTCGACATGCTGGGTCCTTCAGCCAATGATATTTCGGGACCTTATAATTTACAAAATAAGCACTGCACCTACAGGCTTCTGATTTGGAAGGCATAAGCCTACTGTGTCTTATAGAGAGATGTTCCTTAACTAATCTGATAACTGCTGACAGTAATATGCAGAGCAGCCAGGATCTCCCTGGATCCTTTCATTTCATACTGCTCAGAGCAGCAACGCATGGTCGGCTGGGGATCGCCTTTAATTAGCCGTCTTTGAATGATCTTCTGTCAAGCTACAACCAGCTTTGTAGTGGTGTATCAAGGACTTCATCATTCAGCACACAGAAAGAAGCAGTACAGGACATGCAGAGAGTGAGAGGAAATGAAGAAAGAGAGAGGGAAAGTGATACAGGGGAGAAAAGGAGTCAGATGAAGGCAGAAAGAGGAAAGCATGCTACATGACGTGCACCATGCTGCAGGGACATGGCTTCCTACAGGGTGGCACCAAGCCACAACATGTCTCAGAAGGCTCACTGCTGTTATTATACTGCAGTCATACTACCCAGCCTAACATCTGGAAGCTTTTATATTCTTCAGCGTAGGAGTAAAATTAAAGGATTTTTATTTTTATCTCTCATTTAAGTCCACATTTTTACTTCTAGCAGTGTGATCACTAAGGTCCAGAAGAATACAACAAAATCCAACCACATCTCTGTCACTGTGTGGAGCGCAGAGCTGCAGAGTGGCAGCTCATGCTGTTTTGGTGGCTCACTACTTGCCAACACAATAGGTTATTTGTTAGACCAGTGGCGAAGAATGGGACCACACTGTGTCACTTTGGCTGAAAAGTAATGTCAGAAACACGCGCAGCAAGAGAGGCTGAAAGAAAGACGGCAGGGGAGATATAAAGGTACAGCTGCAGTAAAGAAAAACACCCCATCCCATCTCAGTGAGATGATAAAACACCCACTCTACTTGTCCAAACTGTTCTGCTTCACTGTGGTCGCTGATGGGAAATCCTGTCCACACATGAAGTGCACAATCCATTTTTCAGTGTTAGATACTGTCATCTACAGAATAGTGAGCAAGTCCACTTAACTTGTTGTTTGTTTTT
>NW_018131011.1:0-1240 GCF_001952655.1 Monopterus albus
TGACAGTTGATGCAATAACAAAACAATGAAGTTATCTGTATCTCAATAAAGGTAAAGGTGGCTTTGAAAATGATCAGACCTGATTATTTAGTTGTTTTTATAAGTCTGTCTATTGTTGTTGCAGTTGTTGCATTACTGTAAATGTAGGGATCTTTTCAAAATTAAAACATCATACAGTGTTTACAAAAGATATAATTTCCAGTCATGTTTCAAATAAAATAAGTGTCAGATAAATAAAACGTTGCACTAACACTCACCGGGCCCTTCTATTGGCTCCAGATAGGCCAACACTACTACTTCATATATTTAATTGTTTGCAAACTCAGTGACCTTCCATGTCATCAGCTATAAAACCTTCCCATCAGACTGTCAGTGGAGTTCACAGCACATCAGATTCACCATAAACCATCTTCTCTGTAGCTCTGCTGCTGCTGGCAGCTGGATCCTGAGAGTTTCTCTGTCTGGCCTTGTTATAGTCATCAGTTCTTCTTCTGCAGGATAAGCTGATAATTTGTCACCAAACATTTTCTTCTTTTGACAGGTGTGAAGTGTGAACAGCTGAGACAGCCAGCCTCTGTGACTGTGCAGCCAGGTCAACGTCTGACCATCACCTGTCAGGTTTCTTATTCTGTTAGTGATCAATGCACAAATTGGATCAGACAGCCTGCAGGGAAAGGACTGGAGTGAATTGGATATGCAGCTTCTGGCTCTACCACATACTATAAAGATTCACTCAAAAACAAGTTCAGCATCTCCACAGACTCTTCCAGCAACACAATGACTCTAAATGGACAGAATGTGCAGCCTGAAGACTCTGCTGTGTATTACTGTGCCAGACACCCACAGTAACACAAACCATCAGTAGACCTGAACAAAACCCTTCAGAGCCTGAACACTAACATGAAGCCACCAGAGGAGGAGCCCTCAGACCACTGATGATTTCAGACCAGTCTTTGCACCTGTGTATCTTCCCACCATTAGTAGCTCACAGTTATTTCTGCATTTTCATAAATGTATAACTGAGTATAACATGTGGTCTTTTGTTAATGTTATTTTTCTATGTGAGATTTAAGAGTTTTAAATGTATAGCAGCATTACTGGTACACAAATCCACTTAGCTACCTTTCATCTTATATAACTTCATATTGTGATTTTAATGTCTAAATAATATTTTACACAAAATTTATTACACTTTATTTAAATACTCAGAGTTATAGACTTCACTTTGCTAAAAAAAAAA
>NW_018131012.1:0-1240 GCF_001952655.1 Monopterus albus
CAAACTGCTGCTCCTCCTGAGGTGAACAATAAGAGCGCCGCTTTGTTTCGGACACAGTTTCTTCTTAGAGAAGGGTCACGTGAGATGGGGATGCCTGTGTTGCATTATACATACACTGACCTTTACTGGTGGGAGCAAGCCAGCACCAGCCTGACCACGGTGTCTGTGCATGTACTGCACAATGTGACGTGACATTAATTCCACCACAATGTTAAGAATTTTTCCAGTCTCGCTTCTCTCCAGTGATCATCAGGTGAGAGCACAGAACATCACAACCTGCTGCAATTATGCTGATCACAATTTGAAATGTGAGTTTATAAACTGGATTTTCGATCCAGCACTGGCACAGTATCACAAACAAACCCACTCTATAATGACTGTGACAGCATCCATGCGGTGCTTGTTTTCCATGACTGTGTTCCGAGCCAAGGCAGATTTTCTCGTTTTTCACTTCCTCCTCTTCCAGACTTACAGCACAGTCACTACATGTCCTGGCACGTCATATGTTTTTACTTTTCAGGGTGAGTTAGGCTGCTCAGATATGCCATCATCCAGCATGTAGGCAGCACTCTACACATATCTGGGACAGTTTACTGTACAGGGTCAAGGTTGTTTTTACTGTCTCCCATGAGAGTAAACCGTCTTGGACTGAATGAATTGCTTCAAAGAAAACGACTTCAAAACACAATCGCAAACTGCTCACAAAAGACGTACTGTAAAAAGTCAAGAACTGTAATAAATCACATGCATAAACACATTTCACTTGCAGTCCTGCAGCCTAGCACTAAAAGGCTTTATATTAATACTGTGTATTTATATATTAAACAAACATATTTGGATTTTTTTAGGCTGCGTGTGCAAATATTTAACAGATGGCCACAAGTTCATATATTCAGAGTTGGACAAAGCAACTTGATTAAATCAAATTTTTGGTTCTGCATGAGGTGTAAAATGTTATTACAACAATGTTTGCTGTCAGTCAAAGTAACAGTTGCTACATCGGCTATCTTGAGACACACAAAAGTCCCATCAATTGTGACATAACCGCAGAATACACACAACAGCTGCAAGTTGATGAGACTCACTGCCTCTGATTGACTCGTAGTAAGTTTAACAGTCAAATCTTCAAAAGAATGAGACTGAGACACTCACCCGCATCTGAACATACATGACAATGACAAGTGCAGGTCTTTGATTAGTTTTGCTCAACTGTGTCATAATGAAGTCAGTGATAATTTAC
>NW_018131013.1:0-1240 GCF_001952655.1 Monopterus albus
CTCCTTACCTCAGTGATCTGATATGATGGCACAAATCAGCACTTGCTAACTTAGGTCAGTGAGCCTGTTTTTACTAAAGGTACCAAGGTCTACATACAAACACTGGGGCCATCGTACTTTTGCCATTGTGGCCCCTAAACTTTGGAAGAGTCTACCTCTTAATGTTAGGTCTGCTACAAACCTCTCTGGTTTTATCTCACCTGCATTTAATTTCTTCTTTTGCTTTTAATTTTTATAATGATGTAAATGTAATTGTATTTATTTTATTGTATTTATGTCAAGTATTTTAGTCAAGATGGAATGAAAGTCAGTCGTGGTAAGACAGAATACATGTGTATGAACAAGAGGGAGGGAAGTGGAACAGTGAGGTTACAGGGGGCAGAGGTCAAGAAGGTGCAGGAGTTTAAGTATTTGGGGTCAACAGTCCAGTGTGATGGGGAGTGTAGGAAAGAGGTGAAGAGGCGAGTGCAGGCAGGTTGGAGTGGGTGGAGAAAGGTGTCAGGAGTGTTGTGTGACAGAAGAGTGGCAGCAAGAATCAAAGGAAAGGTGTACAAGACAGTAGTGAGACCAGCTATGCTGTATGGGTTAGAGACTGTAGCAGTGAGGAAAAGACAAGAGGCAGAGATGAGGATGTTGAGGTTCTAAAGGCTAAAAAATGAAGGGTGGAGGACTTTAGCCAAGTTAGTTTGTCATGTGTAGAGAGAAGACTTTTAGCAGTTAATGAACGTTTAAAGCTCTCACAGTTTTAAGTATTATTACAGTTTAATATTATTATTGTTTACAATGTCCCCGTGTACAGTTGCCTTTTAGAGAAGTGAGTCAGGCTTGTGGACGTGGTCTGAGAGAGAGAGGACAACCTTCTGTCAGGGACAGTTAGAGGTTGTTTAGTGACTTCCTGAAACACAGTGGCAGCTGACAAGATGTGTGAATGTTTATTTATGGTGCAGTGCCAGTCACCTCTCGCTGTCATTTAAACAGTATCACAGTCTGTTAACAGACTCTTATGATCATAAATGTCATAACAACAAACATTGTGCAGTGACATGCACACAGTATTTTTTAGTGGCCAAACATGGGGTCTAGGTTGTGCACATTAAACCACTTCTGTTCAAAGGTTAACTTCATATTCCTCTAGTATTAACCCAGGGTTCTTACGCTGTCATGCACATGTTCTGTGTACACAGTTTGTCTTCTGACTGTGTATAATGTAGTATGTATGGCTCTGCTTACATTTCTTTAG
>NW_018131014.1:0-1238 GCF_001952655.1 Monopterus albus
ACTACACTGCACTAATGAGGCTATAATTGGCTGATACTGATCTAATTATGAGACAGATCTCATAATTACTGTGTGAACTTTGGAAATCCCAGTTAAAAGGAGAGACCTTCTCTCTTCATGTAAGCCTGAGAATGAAGGTTCGAGGTTTTGTAGATCCTTCCAAGACACTAACGTTACCATGATTTAGAACTGGGCCCTCCTGTTAGTCGGTAAGGAGATGTCTGATTGGTTCATTGTTCTTCCTGTTCCTGCCTTTCCCTGTTTTGATTGCTCAGCCTCTTTTGTGTTTGCACTTTAATTCTACGCCTCTGGAAGGTTCTAGAGAAGTCTCTTTTTGTCTCTTGCCTTTATTTCGCCTTGTGCTTTCTGTTGCCTTCCACTGTTTTCACTCTTATTTCATTTTAAAAGTCTTGTTGACCCTTACTCCTTTGTTCCTGTACTTGACCTTGTTCATCTTTATGTTTTTCTCTTGTCCTTATGTCTGGTTTTCTCTCAAGACCCCTGTTGAAAATATTGTGGTGCTGTGTGAGAAGGTGTTGAATTTTGTGAATGGAACTGAAAAGGGATCTGGAAAAACTAAGGAAGAATGTTTTGTGCCTACTGGTCCCTGTTAAACTACACACTATGTATTTGTTGACCACCTGTCTTTTAGCTTCATGGTCCGATTTGTGTTGTAGTCTGTAAACCTGCAGATAGATCTGGTCATGTGTAAGAAGACCTTGTACCTATAAAGGCCGGTTTAGTGACAAAGTGCGAGGGTCCAACGTGCAGGCCAAAGCTGTGGGTCTGCATGGACTGTCCACTCAACAAAAATATTACAGGGCGTGGACCAGAAGTTTTGACGTAGGAATAGGAGTGCATGTGCATCCTTTGTTCATATGGGCCAAGATCGAATTGGCCTTAAGAACAAAGTCTGCTTTCCGCTGGGTTTAAATAACGTTTCAACAGTGCTATGTTAGCATTTAATCACAACTACAGACGAGCAAGTCGAGGGCAAAGAAAGGACGAAACATCCAGATCCTTCCAGAGAGACAGCATGAGATGTCTTTGTAACCATGGTAACCCCCTCAGCTACCATGACGATGGGGTGTGTGACGTGTGCATTTCAACAATATTAATTGTTTTCATAATGTCTGTCTGTGAGATTGTCCTGTGCACATGAACACAAAATAAATGTGTAAATACAAGATGAGTGTGACGTCATGTTTCTGTGCTTCAGACATTTTTCTTTACAAACA
>NW_018131015.1:0-1237 GCF_001952655.1 Monopterus albus
TCTCAAGTACATCCTGAGGAAGGGTTTGCCAGGTGGGTGTAGCTCTTCCACAGTGGCCCACATCACCATCCTCTTTATCAGACGGGAGGTCCCAGGGCAACACGGTGCAGGTGGCAGCACAACTCAAAGAAACAGGCATTGTCTTGTTTGCTGTGGGCCTTCGCTACTCCAGGTGTGCTTTGAGTTCTTGTCAGACATGAGTGTACTGTTTTGTGTTATGGCAACTTAAATGGTTTAAGGCAATCAGTTTCCTCAAATGGCTTGCGTAACCACAACTAAGGTTAAAGTTATTACAACTTGATTCTAATAATTTTCCTTAATGAAAGTAAAATGAGTTAATGAAATGTAAGTGGTAATATTTATATAAAGAAGATGCATATGAGTTAGTCTTACTTAATTTTGATAAATTTGATTGACTCATGTTTAAGTTGGGAACTTTGCTTTATATGAGTCCAAAAGACTTGACAGAGTTAGGTTAAATGAACTGAATGAAATTAGGTCTATTAACTTAATTTACTAAAGCTTCCCTAACAATAAAGATTAGTTATTTGTACTCAAATGAATTTTTTTTTATGCTTACATTGTTTGAGTTAATTAACTCAAATGATTCAAAGAAATCGGTTTCCTCAAATGGTTTGAGTTGAGCTAACTAATCAGGTTTTACAGTGTAAAGCTGAACTTGCTCTAACCTTACACCTGTCATTTTCATAAAATATGACAAATTAGTTGTGGGGCCCAGCTCCCCACAAGCAGTATGCTCCCAGTGTTCTATCCTTGTACAATTATTTAAATAATAAATTGTTTTTTTTCGTTTGGTAACAATATTTATTGAAATTTTCATTACAATAAAGCCCCCTTGAACTTAACTGAACTGAAAGATATAATTTTATGCAGTAATCAATAAACCATGTCAGGAGTCAAACTGTCCAAATTGTATGGATCAATGTTTGATCGCAGCACCTAACTCTTTATTTGCAAAAAACAGTATGCATGTTTTAATTTTATGTATAGATAGGCTGATAATCAGGACGCATGTATAAGACCTGAACACAAAGTGGCCACAGAACTATAAGCTGGTAATTTAAATCAAAACAGGCGCCTAGCAACTGTTGCTAAGACGCTTGGGTAGGCACCATCTCTCCTTTGATGTGCGGTCAGAAATCAATGACGTCATTTTCGGTCTACCTACAAGTTTACTTTAGTCAGACATAAACACTTGTGATTAGAGAACAGAGAG
>NW_018131016.1:0-661 GCF_001952655.1 Monopterus albus
AGCTGTAGCAGTCTTACAGGTGAATTTTCTGCAGGTTCCTCCTTTGGTCTGACCTTCTTAGATGATGACAGTCGCAGCGTCACAGTCATTCCTAAAGCCTCCATTGGCCTGAATGGAAACCGAGCTCAGCAGGAGGAGGAGCTGCACTGCTGTATACGAAAGGCATTGTGTTGGAACAGAGCAGCCGCTGTCTTCTCTCTGCTGCTCATCAAGTACAAGGGGAAATAATGCTGCTGCTGTTCATCTGGATGCTGATAGTCTCCTCTCACACTGGTAAGTCAGTGTTAACACCACAGGTTAGACATGAGTCAAACACATTCACCACTGTTTTTCTACCACTGTGTTCAGCTTCAGAAATCCAGGTTTCATGCTGAAACATCTTTATTCTTCTCAGGATCCTCTGAAGATTTAGTGAAACCGCTTAAAAATGTAACAGCAGCACTGGAGAGACAACCTGACTCTGTCCTGCAGCTATTCAGACTCTGTCGACATGCTCTGCTGGTATCAACAGAAGACCAGTTCATCTCCACAGCTTCTCATTGTGGAACATGAAGAAAACAAACCACGGTCGTCTCTGACACATGACAAAGCCACAAAGGAGTTTCATCTGCAGCTGTCATCTGCTGCAGTGACAGACTCTGCTGTGTACTACTGTGCTGTG
>NW_018131016.1:903-1234 GCF_001952655.1 Monopterus albus
CTGGTAGAGATGGAGCGTTGGCTGTGGATCATTCTGGCTGCTCTTTGCTCTGGTAAGACAGGAGGCACCACATGTTTCCTCTCATACGATTTCAGATGTCTGTGTGTCTGGAGAGGTAACTCTTTACACCAACTGATTGTCTCCTTTAATCAATCATCTCTATTGATTCATCTCTTCCTCTGCATGTTCTGTTTTTCCCCAGAGTGTAAAGGTGAAGACAAAGTGATCCAGCCAGGAGGAGACGTCACTGCTGTTGTAGGAGACACAGTTACCCTGAACTGTACTTTTGAGACAACTGACTGACTTCCCTATTTGTTCTGGTACAAACAAG
>NW_018131017.1:0-1234 GCF_001952655.1 Monopterus albus
AAACAAAGTAGAGGAATTCCCAAAAATTGCGAACAGAGAAAATCACAGACTGAAAGAGTTAGGAGACATCTTAATGTAACTTGATGCAGCTCGTACAGATGGAGACTTGCCTGGTCTCGACTACCTGGACACATCTCGCGGCATCAATCCTATCGTTCAGAAGCTTCCATACCATCTACACGAGAGATGGATCTCTGTAGCAGCGCGTTACAAAGAAGAGTACCACTCTACCTATCCGCCATTCTTCGAGTTTGTGAAGTTCGTGGGCAATCAAGCTAAGACTCTCAACGACCCAAGACTGCAGTGTGAATGTGCAGTGCAGAGAGTGCAATAGCAGTCGGCATCCATCAGCTTTGCATCCAGGGCCAGCGCCATGGAAATTAGAAATACCTACAGCCCCAGAGGCTCAAGGCGGGGAGCAAGCAGAAAACCCTGTCCCTGCAGTGATATCGAAATGCACTGACGTTTGTGGAAGCGCAAATGCTTCAAGATCTTGTGCCAAAATCTGTCTGGTTAATGTTTATCCATCCGGGCAGAGAGAAAGGGCTATCCGAACCTACGCTGTCTTTGATGAACAGAGTAATAAGTCCCTGGCAAAGACAGAGTTCTTTGAGCTTTTTAACATCAAGACAGACGCAGCCGCATATACTCTGAAAACATGTTCAGGAGTTATGGAGACCGCAGGAAGGCGAGCTAACAACTTTGTTGTGGAGTCATTGGATGGCAAAGTCAGCTTTGCACCTCCTGCATTGATTGTGATATGCTACCAGATGACAGGACGGAAATCCCAACACCTGAAACTGCTAGACACTATACTCACCTCAAGCAAGTAGCAGAGAAAATGCCAGCTCTTGATACAAATGCAGCTATCCTTATCCTGCTCGGCCGAGACATACCAAGGGTGCACAAAGTCAGAGAGCATCGTAACGGGCCCCACAACGCCCCATATGCCCAACACCTCAACCTTGGCTGGGTAATAGTAGGCGAAGTCTGTCTAGGAAAGGCACACATGCCAGCCAGCGTCAATGTTTATAGGACTTGTGTGTTGATCAACGGCCGTACAACACTCTTTGAACCCTGTAACAACAGTCTTCACATTAAGGAGGAGGCCATTGTACCAGCATCTCGCTTTTGTTCTCTAAACAGTACGAGTAGTACAGAGTCTGATGAAACTGACAGCCTCACTAATGAGTTGTTCAAGAGGACGCCACATGATGATAAGCCCACCATGTCT
>NW_018131018.1:0-1233 GCF_001952655.1 Monopterus albus
TACATCAAATAAACACATCGTCAATATTGTGATATGACAAATTGTTACCATGGAGTGGACAGTATGACAGGACACAGATGATGAGCTGAGTCTGCTCGAGCTCTTCAAGTTGAGTTGGTGAAAGTTGCCAGGTCCAGGTAACTTTCTCTATTTCATCATGAAGGTCGTCAGTAGCAGAAGGTTTGGTTATTTACTGCTGTCAGCTTTAGGAAGCCGGGCTGAAGAGGCGACGAAGCCCTACCCCCGGCTGCTGCGCTCTCTGCCTCGTGACTCAGAAGGCGCTGGATTTTCTCCTCTTTCTAACACTTCATGTGTTTGCTCTTTTCTTTTCTTCCCCTCAGCCACTTCCAATTATAGCTCAGCCCCTTGTCAGTTTTCCTGAGACAGAACAAGCAAAGCTGATGAGTTTAATTTATCTGCAGCTATTAAATGAGGTAAAGGCCTTGACAGACTCTTCACTCAGCCAGTGGAGCTGGAACGTGTGAACAGAAGGAGGCTGGATGTTTCAGGCTGATCAGTGAGTTTGAGTCAGACTGACATGATTCCCATGAACATTATACTTTGACAGCTGACACCAGATTGGTCAGAAGTTTGTTGAATTATTTTTTAGTTGACAGTCACAAGTTTGTCAAGCTGTGCAGATCCCCTGGGCGAGCTGGGAGACACCCCCACGAGTCACACTGTGCTCTGCAGGATGTGATGTTTGGCTGTTCAGTGCAGAGGTGGAGCTGGTGTGTGTGGCGGCAGGGTGTTCTCTGTGGGCTGGTGGCCCGTCCACAAACACTGAGAGTAAAACAAAGATCCTGTGCCATTTGATCCAGCAGCAGACTGGCTGGCTCCACCTGGGTGACCCTGGTCTGCTTTCATTTTGTTGCATTCTGCATTTTCCATACTAGGATCACAGGGACACACAGACTGTGTAGTTGTTTACAGAACGTCATGTTGCTTTCAGGTGCCACTGGGAAACATAAGAATTTCAGGTTGGTCCGACACAAGGGAATCGAGGTAGTAAATATAGGAACAAACTGTACGAGTGTCATCAGCTGTGTGGCACATGTCCAGTTTGGCTGTGTGCGCTGCATGTGCAGTCAGCTGGAGGCCATAATTAAGCCCATGTGTTGTCATTTAAAGTAGGGTGTCTTTATGAAAATTCATCAGTGATAATGGTCAGGATTTCTAGAACAAACCATCTAGGTGGCCATCAGTCCCAGGACCGATTTATTTGTTGTTTTT
>NW_018131019.1:0-1233 GCF_001952655.1 Monopterus albus
ATTCTTTCTTCTTGAGGTTGGAGACCAAAGTACTTATAGTCCTTTAAACCTCCACAGCAGAGATACTAATCCTGTGTCTTGTTCTGACTCTCTCTGGCAGTGGAGTGGGGTCGTAGGATTACTTTCTGTCAGCAGTGTGACAGCTGTGTACATCTGGTTGTGTAGGGGCCTCTTACAGCTCAATCCACACGTCGTTTTGCCGGTGTCTGGGCCTCCGGACTCACTGCCACTGCTCACCTCATTACCAACCTAACCACGCCTCCATCTGTCGGCCTAATATCTCAATTCTGCTGCAGATTAGTGGAAGAATCAGGGCCTGGAGGAAGGAGGCAGAGGAGGAGGAGGCTGGAGGAGAGGGGAAACAAGATCCTGGAGCAAGGATTTGTGCGTGGCACATGAGGTTTTATTAATGATCTCTAGGGTTGTGTGGTGGTGGCGGGGGCTGCTTTTTGGGCTTGTGGATTGTGGCATGTTGTGACCTTGTAATATCCTATGATTTCATAATCCCTCTGTGACAATCTATTATGTGAAAAACAGCTTTATACTAAAGTTTAGGCCTTCATGTATATTTTTATAATCAGCCTGTAAGAATAAGCCTGGTGTTTCGCCCAAATAATGAATTAATCTTTATATTAAATATTTCCTGTGTAACCAAAGTGTGAGACCAAGCCTTAGTCCTCTGTGCTATTATAGAGCTCAGTTGTCATCTAAAACATATAAAACATCGTGAGTCACACTGTTGCACTGTTGAGTGATATGCTTCATCATCACAATGAACATGGTGCAGTTTGTTCCCACATATACCAATTCCACTGCTAAAAATACTCACAATAGTACTCCCAAGTGAAATCTGCCACTGAAAGTAGTCAGCAACAAAAAAGTCTGTACTTAGTAGAGTATCTTTTGCTGTAAACTACAGTGTGCTGCTGTTCTGTAAAATCATTTATAGATGGATTTGGATCTGAAAGTTGGAAGGTAGTGAGTCTGATACACTGTTAGTTTTGGTCTTTTTATGGACTTTGCTGGGAATAGCAAAAATGTCACACAATTTCAAAATTATCCTTTAATTGCTTCATATAATGTTATGTCAAGCCACAGTCAAGTCACTTTTACTTTTACTTATGTACAGTAAATATGAATAAGAAGCCAAGAAAAATGATTACACATAATAAATACTGCTGCTCCCACCAAGTATTGCTGTGAGGTAACTAAAGTGAGGATATTTATTTATTA
>NW_018131020.1:0-1231 GCF_001952655.1 Monopterus albus
AGAATAAGAAATAATCAAAATACATAATTTTGGGAGCATTTTAAGACACTATAAAACATATGCACAACCTTACATGTGGTAGTTATCACACATTAATATGTTAACAATTTGAGCGCACACACATCTCCTCAGCTGTTGATTTGCGGTTCCTCCATATGGCAGTCATACTGAGTGAGCAAGAGAGGGATATTGCAGAGCTGTTATGATGTGCTTGGCCAGTAGCCTGTGTTACAAGGAGTTGTGTGGTTCTGTGGAACTGACCAAAGAGATTTTCATTTCCAATTTGGATTTTTCATGTGGCTCCAGACCTTATGTAACAACCTGGCCAGGAGGTGCTGTTACATCAGCTGCACCAGGACAGCAGTGTCCTGGGAGTTGCAAGCACAGCTGAAGTCACTCTAAAAACAGCACCAGTTAGGGCATTTCAGATATTAAAAATGAACCATCTGCACATATCGCTTATAGGTGGGATTTGTTTCAATGGCCTGATCTATAGCAGGTAAGCTTAACCCTGAAATGACAGACTGGCTAGAATGGAATCTGGCTCATGATAAACAGTATATAACACACTGGTGGAAACAAATATTTCTAGAACTCCTTGGCATGGACCATGAGTGAGGTTAATAAATAATATAGGAAATAATTCAGTAAGCCAGGATAGCATCTGGCTTTTGTTTGATCAGCAGGCCACAGAGCCAGCCTGCATCTCAGATCTCAACTGTCTCTGTTTATCTGTTCAATTTACCTCTCTGTTACCCTCATAAACAGCCAGCTGTGTCAATAGATGCGCAGATGTGACTTTTTGTGTTTGGCTATCACTGACAATGTCAGATGTGGGTGAGCTAAACTGCTAAATTTCAATGTCCAAAATGAAATGCAATGAAGCTAACAAAACTGTATATTGCTAAAATTACTTAACATTGGTCAATTTGTGATGACACAGATTAAAATTTTGGTAAAACCAGGTGGATGTATATGAACATTTATTTGCTGATCATGTTTTGTCACCATATGTGTATTCATGCATTTCATACACATTCTGTTTTTGGCAGTGTATTGAGGAAGGGTAAAAAGGAAAAAAGGTTAGTTGTAATTCTGTCTTAAACAGTGTCAATGGTCACTGATCTCTGATTTAAACTATGCAGTTGCATATAAATACATTTGAATATTTATGTATAAGGTGATATCTTTTCCTGTTTCCTGTGTTATAAATTGCCAGACTGAAGGTCTC
>NW_018131021.1:0-1231 GCF_001952655.1 Monopterus albus
TTTGAGATTGTCTATCAGATCTGAATTAGCTGTTGCCCATGTCCTATGCTAATTTACTTAAGGGTTTTGCCCTATGCCCTTCTCTTTCTTTGGTTGCCTACTCTCACCACTCTCCTGAGTCTGCTGTTCAGTGCCACCTTCTGCTTCCTCCTTACTGGTAGGGATATCTACTTTTTGGTTACTCACCTGTTTCTGGATTTCACCCGACTGATGTGGTTGACTTCTTAGGAAGTACTGTTCAGTGTGGGGTCCCTGACCACTGCACTTTTCACCTGCCTCCAAGTACCTTTTTCTTCCCTGATGTATCCTAAGGCTCTTGTTGTAAGTCACTTTCCTCCGGCCACAGCAACATATCTACACTGTCTTTTTTTCTAATGTTCATGCTAAATTGTTTTACTTTAAATTATCGTGCTTGGCCTTGTTATTTTACTTACTTTATAAGTAACAATGCACATTCAGAAGGGATATTTGCAGGGTTCAGTATTTTCTAATAGTCAGTAAGTGGTAATCTATCACTGGTGGATAAGTCACCACATACCTCTTCTGATAACTTATAGTAATACCATAATAACTTAACAATAATGAAAATTTAGAGTGTCACAGTTAATATTTTATAAGAAAATTACAGGATCATTTTCTTCTGGTGGGATTAGTCCTGTTTTTATGGCAGCAGAAATGAGTTAATGCTTCTCTACAATAAAGACCTTCTATAATTTTGATATTAAATAAATATTAATAAATATCACTTGGGAACAAGTACACTCACACTTCAAAAGCTTAGCAACTTACTTGAACTTATGGAATGTATGGTTCACTTGTAATGAGGAAGCAGTTAGAGCATATTTATCTTGAACAGGCTTATGGAATTGTGACACCTTGCATAGTATATTCTGCACTGTCTGTCAATCTTCATTATTTTTTTGTCCACTGTGGAATGTATGGTTCACTTGTAATGAGGAAGCAGTTAGAGCATATTTATCTTGAACAGGCTTATGGAATTGTGACACCTTGCATAGTATAAAAGCTTGTGGTTACCCTATAGTCTCACATCTCACAACAAGACAAGCACATGAGTAGGTAATTAATTTATTTGTTCTTGAGTAAAATATTACTTTCAGTGTGTTGTGATGCTTATTTCAACTAAATTTAGATTTTTTAATTAGGGATTTCTTGCATTATGACATTTTCTCAGAAATTATTTAGTTATAAAATGTTGCATATATTTCCATAT
>NW_018131022.1:0-1230 GCF_001952655.1 Monopterus albus
AAAAAAAAAAAGATTGCAAATTTTTTCCTGTGGTTCTAGAAGTGGATTAACTAGCTTTCACTGCTGCTCATAACAAAAGAAACACTTCAATAATGTATCTTAGTGTTACCTATGGCTTATTTATGCAACAATACAATAATTTAACAGAAAATTCCATTCTTCACACCTGACAAGAACACAAAGAGTGAACAAGCCCCTTTTGTCAACATCCATGTCTGATGATTTGGTAAGACAGTACCTTTAACTATTTTGTTTACAACTAATCATTTGTCAGCTGCTTGCAGGCTGTTTTGGGTGTGATATTTCAGGCTACTATCTCAACTAATGTGATTCCCTGCCCCCACAAGCTCCAATAAAGATGGCAGTGTAAACCCCAACTGTTATTTAGTTTAATAACCTGGTAACAGTGACTTTTTAAAGATACAATGTTCTGTTTTCCTATGCTAAAGACATGGTGTAACTGAACCCATAGTGGAATGGGAATTGATATTACAAGCTCTAAACAATATTTGGTGACCAGTGAAAATGTTCTTTGCCACAATTCCACAGCATTAGTGCTATGGGAGAGTTCCTACATATGAAGGAACAATGTTGCACAGAGATACACAAAAGTACATGTGATTTGCAGGTGAATGTTTATTCCATTTAGCTTGTAAGGTCTAAATGTTAACTGTCGTCACCAACATGATAAATGATAAGAAAGAGGCTAGTCATTATTACATTTCATGTTAAAAGATTATCCAGGATATAAGCGCTGAGGTTCAGTGAAAAACATTAAGCCTACCTTGGAAGTTGTGTATCCATTGTAGCTTTCCTGACCTGTAGTATTCCTGTTACTACAATGAGAAAGCAAGTGTGGTGTTGTTGTTGTTAAGACTTGTTTGTGCCTTCAGACTTTATCATAAACTGCAGTGTATGAGAGGGTCTGTAGTTTGTGACCTCTCCTTCCTTTGACTTCCTGTTCTGTGTAATCAGGTTGTCCCAGACCCTCTTAACTGACACTGTTAAATTAGAGAGGGTGGGATTAGGAGAGACTAGAGGGAGTGCACTGAGGTTACAAACATGCAGTGGGAACACACCCCACCATATTTATGATTATTTCATTTACCAACTGACAGCACTCAGAGGGCACAAACCCCCACCAAAGCAGCTCACTGTCCCCATAATGCTGTTCCAACTATAAGCAATATTCCCTTGGTTGTTTGATCTTCATAATATGATTCCTTGACA
>NW_018131023.1:0-1230 GCF_001952655.1 Monopterus albus
GTTCTAACATTGTCTAATAAATAACATCGCGTGAATGTTATGCAAGACCTGTTACAAGGAAAACTTTCTGAGAAGGTTCTCAAAACGTTGCAGTCAGAACATTTTTTGTTCATTAAATACGGTATGCAACGTTGCTTCAATGTTTGCAAACAAACATCGCATTCACAACATTCTAAGAACATTTATTGAATATTTCAGGTAGAAAGTTATAAATCGGTGGAAAAATAACATTGCAGCAACATTTTTTGTCAGTGAAAACGTCCTTAGAACATTAATGGAATGTTTTCAACTAATGTTCCATATGTAACCTTTGTAGAACTCGTAAAGAATGTTACTAAAAGTTGTAGGAACATTCCTTCCTAGCTGGAATAGGAAGCTAGGTCAACAGCACTGGTGGGGGTCGTTGTTTTAGTTCTGACCCGGTTCTTTAATCTGAAGGCCCCAAGAAGTAACACTCAGGATACTGGAATCAGCTTCAAGTAGATTTATTTTCTTCTGGTTAGATGCAGAGTTATTACAGCGCTGGGCTCTGAGAGATGACAAGTCTCCAAGAGCATTGATTATCACAAAACGTTTACATTTTTCTTCTCGGGCTGGGACTGCCCTATACATGGGTGGTACAATATACGTCAACATTCTAGAATGTTCATATAGGTAGTAGGTGTGTGTGTATGTTGTCATCTTCTATTTTCAGGCGTTTCTTTCTAACTGAAGATGGACATGCAGTTAGCTGTGCCACTTACTTCCCTAATTCTGTGATTAAAAACCCCTTACACATAGTTCAGACATGGGTGAAAAGTTCAAGCCCGTCAGATTTCCACATTTGTAAAATAGCATACATTAACAGTGTCTTATCTTTAGTTGTCAGGACACTTATCTAATGCAATCTGCTCTTGCACAATCATTCAAGAAAATAAGTAACACTACAAGTTGAACTACAGCTGAAAATTATAACTATTATGCATATATAAGAGCCAGGTTAATACTGATACATGGTGCTGCTAATAAAACACAAACATACTAAACTTTATCCTTATAAAGCAAAATAATACTAACAGTAAATAAAACAACTGCAACTCCTGAAATCCAATTCTAACAGTTGTTAACCCGGGCCTCAAGCGATTTTTCTAAATCTCATACTTTTCAAATATTTAGCTTCTTTTCAAAGTTTTGCCCAATTCAAATAAATGGGAAGATTCAACATCAGCATACTTTCAGCTATCAACATGT
>NW_018131024.1:0-1230 GCF_001952655.1 Monopterus albus
TTTTTTTTCTGCCAAATATGTTTTGCACTGCTCTGAGGATATTCAGCTGGAAAAATACAATACAGTACAGCAGCCATGTCAAATGGGTGAACTGTCTATTTCTGCAACATGTTAACCTGGGTGAACTGACAGTGCATTACTGATATCCTTAAGTGATACAGGATGCAATTCTGGGCATCTGAATGCTGAAGCAACAGTAGAGAAAGGCCATGATGCATGGTCTCATCTAAGCCAGTTTTCCATTTTACCAGGATGCTTCCAGGAAGCTTATTATTCTGGACACACAGCTCTGTCTTGACAACAGCTGTGTGCATCACCACTCCTGTGGAGCATTATGGTTCTACATGCAAACCATGAAAAGGATAGGCTCATAAAGCTGTATTGATCTGGAGACTAATGAATTATTAGCCATCCTCACATCATACATGCTAATATCATTTTTATGAAACAAATAGCTTACTTTGTTCACATACAACTCAGACAGTTCTATTGTAACAGCTGATGTAACAGCCCCAGCAACCACAATAGGACCCTGGGCACATACATTTAAAAGGCTCCAATAATCTGTATATAGCCTGCTGCGTCATGCTTTTATTTGCAGTATATGTTTATTCTCTGTCACTGTCCAGCTATTTATAAGCAAGTGACCAGTCTGATCCTTTATGTTAATGGTGAGAATACTCTTTTATAACACTGTATGGTCCTGGTGCTGTTTATTAACCAGCAGCCTTACTTAGTAGTAGTTAGCCTTCCCCTACCACAGCCTGGACCCAGATAAGTAGTGAAAGAGCGTTTAACAAAGTCAGAGCTGTGACGGATTTATTATTACATCAGTTTACCCCGATTTTCTCAGAATTAATGAATGTGTTCATTGTGAAATAATTGAAAATTTGGATTTATGATCAAATCTAGAGCATTTGCAAAGCTTCATCAATTATACCTATATCTGCTTGTGATGTACAAGTGGTCAGGTTCCTTGAAGTTTGACAAGAATATGGCACAGAGTCAACAGATACAGCACATGATGAATCGCTGTATGCTTGACTTACCTGCCAAAAGGTACTGCTCATTTATTGTTTTATCCTTTGTAAGATATGGTTATAAACACATGTGATGTTTATTTCCTTTAGACTGTTGTAGTTTCACAATAAGGAATTGGTCTTTTAATAATCCTGATATTGACTCAATATTTGTAATGAAAAAATATGTCAGAGAAAATATAATGAGTCA
>NW_018131025.1:0-1230 GCF_001952655.1 Monopterus albus
CACTGCAGCATGTTAATGCAACACTTCAGGATGAACATTACATGCCTTTATATACATTTCTGAGCTTAGTCAATGATGGTGCAGATGTTATGTGTTGCAAACCAATGTGGCACATCCCACACACTGTGCATGTACAGTAGAATCCAAAGTGTGTAATATAGCTTGAAGTTTGATGTAAGTTACTAAACTGGTTAGCAGAGCTCAGTTGTCTATTTCAAGTTCCATGTGACTTTGCACCAGAGGCGACTTCCATGGTACTTGGACTACTATTGTGGAAAAAAGCCATTCACATCCTTAACTCCAGATAAACCTGCTTAAAGTTTCTACTTATCTATTTGAAATTGGAAAGGAGTCTTTCCAAAGTTGTGTGGCTCTGCTTATATAACAGCTATCATGTCCTAAGCAGTTATAGTAACTATTAGTTGGCACTTCCAAGTGAATTAGTCACAAATACTTAATATTTCCTAAGCCCTGTTGCTAGTGTTTATTGGCTTCACTGTGTGATAGCGTATGTGATTTGTGTAGTTTAGTGATTCTTCTACTAAAGCTAAACATTATGTTGTTCTTGTTAACAAAACTCCTATCAAGGGTCAAAGTTGCCGAGGTAGGGGGCACTGAACCTGTGTTCACTGTTTTCAAAATAGGAGACACAATCTGATTGGCCAGTCAAACACAGTCTTCTCTGTGAAGAGCAGACAACGTACAGAGACCATCTCATTCCTCACAGCATCTGAAGCACAATGAGTCCTCCAAACTTTGCTTTGTATTTCTCATGTCTGTTCACTGTGAATATGGGTGAGTTGTGTTTTGTTTATGTTTGTTGTCAGTTTTAGTTTAAGCTGTGACATGTTTTCTTACAGTTTGTAGTGCAGATCATTACAACATACTGTACTAGCATTACACTGTGTAATTGCTATGTCTCTGTTTTCTCCTCAGCTCATATGACAACTTTAAAACAGTCATCACATTTTGAATCAGCTAATGTTGGGGGAAGTGTGACTTTGCCATGCCTCTGTCAAGATCACATAACAGTTATGTTTTACTGGTATAAGCAAACTCTGGGCGAAAAACCAAAGCTAGTATTAACATTTTATAAGCATAGTAATAATAGTGGAAACTTTTATGATGAATTTAAAAACAATCCACGTTTCACACTGGACATCGGAAGGCATACAAATTACCTGAAGATATCAGATCTGCTTGTTTCAGATTCAGCTACTTACTACTGTG
>NW_018131026.1:0-1230 GCF_001952655.1 Monopterus albus
TAAAAAAAAGAATAAATGCTTTTCACATAGCAAAAAAAGGATAATATGTAGAGGCTTCATGGTTTACCATAGCCAATGCCACATACTGGGGCTGCAAGGTTGCAGGTGGTGTGGTTATGCAAACAGGACCTTTTTCAACACTACAATCTCCTGCCACTGCTGGCTGGCACGGAATAACGTGGTAATCTCGTCCCCACACCTGTTAAAAATCTCCATCCAAGACTCAAATCTTACAACTGAAAGAACTGTTACTGCTGACATGTCCTTTAGTATAGACCACAGAAACTATAGGTCATTTTTTCTCACTAGGTTTCACATGGTTCATTGCTTAAGTTTATTATCAGGGTGCTTCCTCTTGCATATTCTACTTTTAGATATTCTGGTATACATAAGACTCAGTCAGGGCAAAATATGAACACAACAAACTGATCAGAATAATGTATTTGCAGTACATATTTGCAGTTATCACACAAGCATTTTAAATAGAACTAAAGCAATCAGTGCAGTAACAGTGTTACTGGGTGTTGTACATGTCATAATGGATGGTGTAGTTAATATCACATTGTGACATGAGTTATTTTGAGTATTTTTTTTTTTATTGTGGATTTCAAGATTAGTTATTACATTCTCTTTTCAAAGAATAAATTCATGTTAAATCATTTGTTGGATGTGGCAAAGTTAGCAATTATTTAGCACAGCTATTACTCCCATTGCTTTTGCTACAACTTTTACTGTATGGTATATAATATCCTAAACAGATAGCCCAAAATATACACAAATGGTCATTTTAAAATTACTTTCTTCACTGTAATTTTGGATCGCTTTCGCATTTTTAATAGTTTTTTCACAGATTCTTTGATTTCTTGCGTCTGCAGGACATAAATGATTGGATTCAACATGGGAGGATAGACAGTGGTCAGAGACATGCTTATGAGTCTAGCATTTGGATGTATACTTGCACTTGCACTCATAGTTACTGCAACCATTATTGGGAGAAAATAGATTGCCACCAATGAAAGATGAGCTGTGCGGGTTTTAAAGGCCTTCACTCTTTCTTTAACTGTGGCTACATTAGACAATGCATAGCCAATATATGAATAACATGACAAGATAAATAGCAGTGGAAGCCAAAGAATAAGTGCTGATATCAAATGACCAACATCCCAGGTGAATGTATAATCATTGCAGGCTAGATTCTGCACCAAGTCATAGTCACAAAAATAGCTGTTA
>NW_018131027.1:0-1230 GCF_001952655.1 Monopterus albus
CGTCTCATGTACACCCTATTGTAGCTATTATAACAGAGTATGAGCTGGTCTCTGTTTCTAGACATAGATATTTTCAGTTTCTCTAAAGTTTTATCTAAAGGTAGAGTATGTGATATTTAGTAACATCTAGCAGTGAGGATGCAGAATAGTACCTAGCTTGAAACATCAGTGCAGTTAAATAGAAACACTGCAACATTGGAGTGTGGAGGACTTGGAGTTGTTTATAGGCATCTTTGGTGGAACAAACAGCTAGGCAAAAACAAGTAATATAACAGAGTATTTGTACTTACTTGTAATAAATTGGTAAAGATGGTTCCGACGATGGTTACTCACACTCGCTTATGTTTGTTGTTTTTCTTTGTTTTCTCGGTGTTTTGCAAGCCATCCCAGATTACTTTTACCAGAGAGGAACTGTGAAATATTGGACAACTCACACCGAACTGCGTTTCTCCGATTTTTATGAATGAAGAATGCTGTATGGACATTATTATCGGAGGTAGAGGCGCAGTGGCAATATACGGGACCTGGAAAAAAAACATTGCCATGGCAAGCATGCAGGCGCCTTAGTGAGGCTATGCCAGAGAGGAACACAGACTCCACTCCTGCCTGTCCACCTAGCAAATCTCTGCTCCCTGGTCACCAAGATAGAAATTCTTCTTGTCAACAAGACTAACTCTGACTTTGCACACTCTGCTGCTTTGTGCTTCCCGGAGACCTGGCTGAGCGACTTGATCGCGGACTGTGCGATACAAGTACCAGGCTTCCAGGTGTACAGAGTGGATCGTGCAACAGAAAATGAGATCTGCTTTGTGCACACCCCGTTGCTTTGTGCTTCCCGGAGACCTGGCTGAGCGACTTGATCGCGGACTGGGCGATACAAGTACCAGGCTTCCACGTGTAATTTATACCATAACATCCTGCCGCCATCTAATCCAGCTTTAGTGCAACCGGATCACGGATAAGTTGAGCCAGGATCACCAAGATATCCCGGCTTAATCCCTTATCCTAGTTTTGTGCAATAGGCCCCAGGGGGTGAGAGAATAAGAATGGGGACTCAATGTGCAAGCTCAGGTGCTAGTGAAGAAGTATCTTTATTGCAATCTACAAGCAAGTGATAAGTGGATAAAGTCAATGGATTAATGCATGGTCCAAACCAGGGCTGAGCAATGATGATGAAGACCAGGACTGGCAGGCAAGCATGACTGTAGGTGAGTAGTAGGCACCAGGAAG
>NW_018131028.1:0-1229 GCF_001952655.1 Monopterus albus
ATTCAGGTCAATGTATTTTTCCCCCTCAGAAGCTATGTAAAATTCAATGGGTCCTCTCTCTGTGATGGAGGACACAGGGGAAACTTCGATATATTGTTTATCTTCTACAATGAGTTGTGAATAAGGACAGGAAAATAGATCGAGCTCCGAGATTATGCATTCTGATGATTTTTCGTGTAAGAGAGCCATATATGAGAGCCACAAGTCATTCATTTTCACTGGAGAAAACAGACTGTACTTCTGTTTTACAACATGCCCACACACCCCACTGGTTTTCTGGCAAGAATTTCATCCCTGCTGCATTGATATGCATCACACTTTCAGTATGTAGGAGCTCTATTAACCTGCTACACTGGTGCTTGCCATAAATTATCTATAAAATAGAGCAGCCAATTAGTCCACATGTGATCAAGACAGTTTTTTTTAACATCATTTCATTTAAAAAAAAAAAAGTCCTTTAAAATGTAACACAACATGGTTTAAAATTAAGGAAGAAGCGAGTGTTGTAAGTAGACTTTGACTGGAGATTATTTGGTTTCAACTTGTCAAATGTGGGGATTTGCTGCTTTTCTTTGTTTTATATCATAGTAAACAAAATATCTTTGGGATTTGGAGTGCAGCTCAGATGAAACAAGTAATCTGAAGATGTCACCTCTGCTACATATCAAGTTGCACAGAGATACAAATATGAGATAATAAAAGCTTTAAGGTGTGAATGATGAGGTTGTATTACCACTGATGCACGATAGACTCAACATAAACACAAACTCAAAGAGGTCAGTGTACTTCAATCAAAAATAATCATAAAGGAAATTATAATGTGCATGTTTATGACCTTTTATTGTCTAGACAAAACATATATCGGTTCAAACACTCATCAGAAAGCTGCAAATAATAACCACGGTAAATGTTATATCATAATTCAATAAATATTGGTAACAAATAAATCTGTTTTCACCTTAAAATCACACAAGCAGTATACAGTTTGTGTGGCCTGAAACAATGAGGCATTGTTCAAAAAGATTGCATTACTGAGCACCCTAAAGTGTCAACTAGGCTAGCAAGGCAACAAGCAGCAGGCCATCGTGTTTGTGTGTACGTTAAAATACCAAACACTTGGTATTATGAGCTTGTCCTGGTAACTTAGCCTCACTATGCACTCCTCTTTGAGACAACTGAGATCGGGAGAACTGGCAACCATCATGGTTACTCAAAGATGGAGGAACAAA
>NW_018131029.1:0-1229 GCF_001952655.1 Monopterus albus
CCCTGGTTGTGATTTGGGTCACATTCACAACAGACTGACAATAAAAACCAGACACAAACCTGCTGTCTCAGCTTGCTTCACGTTTTATGGCTCAGATCAGTAACATTAACCTTGAGGTCCAGTCATGAAACAAGCAAAAACGCATGGTACATAAACAGCAGCACATCACACTTACATTAACTATATGTGACACAAACAAAGTGTCAGAAGAGCATTGCCCGTGCAGTTCTAAAGTGCATCTCCAACATGACATCGACAAATATGTTCTCAGCCTTTAAGCTTAACAAGGACACACACAGGTCAGGCAGCAAAGGCAAAACAGGTGCTGCTGAGAAAGCTTCTAATCAAGTATAATGTTAGAGAAGTACATGTTACAACAATCCTAACAGGGTATATTTGAGCACCTTGAATCACTGGCTTTTACTTATAAACGCCTTTACCAAAATATCAGATATTATATTGGTAATTTTTGATTTGATCACTCATATAGTCACAGGCAAAACTATCACCAAGAAAGCTACTTTTTTTTCTAACTGCTATAAATTTAAAAGATCACATATCACAGAAGCTCAGTAAATCAAATACAATACAGCACAGATTTGTAATTTCTTATCAACAGTCTAGGAGGTGTCCTGTAAACAGGGTTGTAATTTGGAACTAATTACAGGGAAAAGAGATGAAAAGCTCTGAAAGCTGCGTATGGTAAGTTTTAGAAGTAGTCTAGAATTAAAACAGTTGATTGATGGGAAATTGTCAACTCTTTTCATAATTAACTTATTAACACTATTTCAAGGTAAACTGCCTGAAATAGTGTCTCAAATGTGACGATTTGCTGTTTATCCATGTTATATTATTGTAAACGGACAAAACGTGATCTGAAAACATGATGCGGAGCTCTGGGAATTTCTGATGGACTTGTATTTTCTGACATTATACAGCCTAAATATCAAGTAATTAAAAATCACCAGGTGAATCAGTAATGAAAACATCAGTTGCACTCACCTGAAGCAGTTGTTTCCTATAGAAATAAACAAGGATGTAACTAGAAAGTAGATTTTCTATATGTACAATTGTATATAATTTAATTTAGACAAACTTTATATTATTGCATGCTCAGATGACCCACTGTGCAGCTAATACAAGACTTTCTAACTCACCAGCAATAAACAGTCTCCCTTTTCTCTATGATTTGTACCAATTAATGCTTTTACATAAACTTTACATGTCTG
>NW_018131030.1:0-1228 GCF_001952655.1 Monopterus albus
AATACTTACTTGCCCCACTGTATATAAATATTAGTTGAATTCAGAATATAAGAACTTGTCATGTGTAAGGGAGGTGACACAGAAGTGGCAAACTTTAGAAGGTTCTTTTTAGGTAAATTTAGGTATCGGCTGGACTCAGTATCAACAGACACCCAATATTAAAAGATCTGAACTGGGATCAGGGCCAACATCTGAGGTCTGAATACTTTTGTAAATCAGAGATTACAATATGGCTGAGTGACAAAACTAAAATCTCTATTATCACAAAAAGATTCCCACAACAATAATGAAAAACTGATGAGTAGTTTTCAATAGATAACGTATCTGTCATCCTATTAGACCATGGCACTTAGATTATGTAGCAAACATGTGTAGTGCCAAAGTAAGGCACACACATTGTTGGAAAGGTAAAAATGAGTGAACAGAGAGAGGGTCCATAGACATACAAGACAAGAAAATTATGACAAAACACAAATAACTTTTCCAGCATTTGGAAAGGAAGCTTTACCGTCCCACTGTCTCTGTATAGAGAGAATCACAGTTTGTGCTCCTAAACTGCTAGACCATCAGTCAAGCTTGCAAACAAGCCTCTAACAGCAGTGCTAACAGCAGTTCAGTCACTGCTGTCTACTATTTCATGCATTACACCATACGATAAGAGCTAAAAAAGGAAACAGGGACACCTCGAATGCATTTTCATATTTTATGGTGAAAGACATGATACCAGTTAGAACAGTGGAAAACCCGGGTTTCAAAAGCTAATGAAACTGGCTGGTCCCAGGACAGAAACACTTCACTAGTGCTGCCTCCGTTTTATGAAGAATAAAAGATCAACTTTACTCACTTTACCACTCAGCTGAGCGAGAGAAAACATGTAGAGGAACTGAGGGAGAGCGTGGTAATGTGCATGTGAGATCAGGGGTGTTGTGTTGAAATAGTGTGCCTAAACCAATTGCAAGAGGGAGTTTGTTTTTGTTTGCAAAAGGGCTGATGAGGGTTCTGTATTTTTCAACACTAAAGCAACTTTTTCACAAACTGTGTACCTGTACACTGGGCCTCGTCAGACCAATCCCCACAGTCATTCTCTCCATCACACTTCCACCATGCGGGAATACAGCGTCCGTTTCTACACTCATACTGGAAATATCTAGAGCAGCCTGGAACATCAGTGGGGGCAGCTGGAACACAAGGAGCAAAAGTCAGCATCAGATACTGCTGCACTGCAGAA
>NW_018131031.1:0-1228 GCF_001952655.1 Monopterus albus
TCACATACAAGTTTCAGGGAGGATTAGGTAAAAAGCATTTGTTCTGATTACATACATACACATAGGCCCACATTAAAAGACGTCTTTGTCCTAAGACGGTACTAGATGGTACTGAGAATCAGGGAGTGCATACTCTTCCATAGATAGTTTATCTTAAGTTTTGCTGAGCAGACAGCTCATATATTCTGTGTGGACAGAGTTCACCACAGGTTGAAGGCATATATGAACAAAAAAATTCCATTACATTATATAAGTACATATTTGTACTAAACTGAGTTACTTTACATAAGAATTACCATTTTGTAACCTTTTAACTTCTCTACTACATTTCAGAGGAAAATGTTTACTTTACTCCACCACAGCTGATGCTACCACTTACTTTTCAGAATACATTTTACATTAAAGCATTTGCTAATCTCATAAGACATACATATTAATTAGTATTAAATATCAAATCAGTGATTTCATTTAAAGATCCTTGACAAGAAAGATTCAAGAATCTTTACTGTCATTATGCATAGCACAACATTTTTTTTTAATATCACATTAATTACATAACACAAAATTGTATAAGTCAATATAAGAATATGAACAAATAAAAAGGGATGTATAGGACCTAATCAGGACAGCAGCATGTTAGCAGCAAAAAAGTGTAGTAACATAAGAAAGTACTTTATAAGTCAGCTGTTAGTTCCATAAAACTGACTGACAAACCATTTCAATAATGATAATGATATTCTCTTGATCTGGTGTTCACCAAAAGACCAAAACAGTATAAGCAAGACATGAATAAAAAGGTTGCATGTAGTTCATATAAAGTTAGACATGGTCTAACATGTTGAGATGATTACACAGCCTGAGAGACTGACAGAGAAGACGACTCCATCACCGTAGCAGATCATTATGTCTCTGCGTGACAGTTGAGCCTAACTTGGATTCTGTGGTGTAGAAATTAATCTTCTGATTTGATCAGTTTTTTGTGGGGATGTTGCATTTAAGTGCTGCAATCACAAAACCAGAAACTCCTGGACTCCTCAGGAAGCTCTGCTGTTTTTCACAGTAAAGCCTTTTGAACATTAAAGAATAAAAACACAGTATGTAGCAAAAAGCCTACAAATAGTCCATACCCTGCAGCTTTGATAAGTGTAGTGCAGACTTTTTGCGTGATTGTTGCCTTTAGCTTTTGTTTTTTGTTTGTTTGTTTTGGATGTGTGTGCCCTAAGTTGCA
>NW_018131032.1:0-1228 GCF_001952655.1 Monopterus albus
TGATGTAGAGGACTGATTCATTGAACACAAGTTCCACAGTTTCAGCAAATATCTGCAGTCCAGGTGTTTCCTCTGCTGTGAGGAGGAGTCAATGCAAAACCTTCAGTGTGTTCCACTTCTACTTATGTGTTTGCAGAGACGATGCAGAGAACAGTGGACACACAGTTTAACATGATGGATGTCAGTAAAGGACTGCTGCTGTTAACTATCTGCTGGGCAGGTGAAACTCCTCACCAATCTATTATTTGATGTTTCTTACATTGTAGGTTTGTTGCATGTGATGTTTTGCTTTGTTGTCTTGACAGGTGTTGATGGTCAGACTCTGACAGAATCTGAACCAGTGGTTAAAAGGCCTCGAGAATCCCACACACTGACCTGTACAGCCTCTGGTTTGGACTTTAATAGCTATTGGATGGCCTGGATCAGACAGGCTCCTGCAAAAGGACTGGAGTGGGTTGCGATCATTGAAGGTGACAGTGATAGAATCTATTACTCCCAGTCCGTCCAAGGCAGGTTCACCACCTCCAGAGACAACAGCAGAAAGCAGGTGTATCTACAGATGAACAGTCTGAAGACCGAGGACACAGCAGTGTATTACTGTGCCCGAAGAGACACTGTGAGAGACACCAGTAGGGCAGCCATACAAAAACTACTTCCTCTATTTACCACTTCTACTAGAAACATTGTATTACAGTGTATTACTGTGCCAGATTCACAGTAACACAAACATCAGTAGACCTGAACAAAACCCCTGAACACTACTAACATGAAGCCACCAGAGGAGGAGCCCTCAGACCACTGATGACTTCAGACCAGTTCAATGAGAAAACCAGTCATTGCACCATCGTCATCCCACCATTACTGACTCCCAGTAATTCAAACTGACTTTAGCTCAAATTCATCTAGTAACACGATTTTTTAAAAGACCTTCATCTGACAAAGTTAGGACTAAAATTGGGTTATAAAATATCTTACAATACTAATTTAAAAAGTAGCTAATTTAGTTAGTAGTTAATATACCACAAATAAATACAGTTTTTGTGCAATTTTGTTTTGTAATGTAGTCAAGATAGAAAATTAAACCATTACACTATCATTTAAAGGGTGTCAGTGTAAAACATACCAGTTTTGTTTTCATCAGTCCATAAATTAGTTGCCAGAACAGTGACGTGTTACATTTTCTTGTGGTGTTGAAGAAATACATAATGTTAGGGTGATTTTCATTTTT
>NW_018131033.1:0-1227 GCF_001952655.1 Monopterus albus
TCACTCTAAAACTCTGACTTGATTAATTTCTCTGCTTAATAGAATTTAAATGAGTTTGCTATTTCAATTTATTTAATTACATTTTTGTAATCAAAAACACCCATTGTAAGACAAATGAATTTAAATTAATGCTAGACTGTTACTTCACAATGCTGCTTATAATGCGGTTTTACAGTATAGTTTTGGGGGAAATGGCCTTTTATAACAAGTGCACACTTAAAATGATAATGTTAGGTTATGATTTTTGGTTTTTGTTTCAAGTATAATTCAGATGTGTTGTTATTATAATACAGTTCTACAGATGTGTGTATGTGTGTGTGAGAAAGAGGCAGATCTGTTTGCTTGTGAGTGTGACACTGAATGTTTTGCTCATAATTTCCTCGATGGACACAATAACTGGAAAACATAGTGTGGATGCTGCTGACTCGGCATCCACACAATTAATATAGGCTGGTTTTATTTAGAATAAACCTATAACTTCACCCCCAAAATCTATTTTCATAATGTGTTGAAGCCTCTACACACCAGTAGTCACATTGCTGAGATCTTCTCGGGACTGTTTTATCTAACCCTGTTCAGTTTTACTATCATGACAAAAACCATCAAGGCAAACACCACTGGCCAAGATGGAAAGAGCTAATGTTGCAACTGCAAATCCATTTTTGATGAAAAAGAATGACTGAAACAAATAACTGACCAGAGTCTGACAGAACGGCGAACCAGTTACCAACTTGGTGACTATCTTGCTAAATCTGGCGACTTTCCAAATCCTCTTGGCGACTTTTTTGTCAAAAGCGACTAACGACAAATCTAGCGACCTTTTCTGGTGTTTTGCACGTATCACTCTGCATTTACTGTCCCCACAGAGCACCGTGAGGCCCTCCCCCGTCCCAAAACTCTCACAGTAGCCTCGCGCAGCAGTCAGAGCACAGAGGAGACCCACACCGCTCCGCGTCCAGACCGATAATGAATCGCGCATGTGCAAAGCCGCCGCTGAGCCCGGATAAAGGAGGAGGGTGAATTGATTAAATTTGATATTCTAACATTTACCAATACAGGACAAAATTGATTTATGTAATGTGGGTCTAGACAAAGCATTAAAGTCATGAAGGTATTTTGAGAAGTGATGGGCTATTTAACAAACTGTTGAGTTGTTGTTTGCTTGATTCTGTGGTGGCATTTGCAGTTTGTTATGCTGTCCAAGGTTCAAAGTGTTTATTTGTCATA
>NW_018131034.1:0-1227 GCF_001952655.1 Monopterus albus
ACTGACAGGTCTCATGACTAATGACTCAACAGTTAGCTGTTTGGGGGCAGCCCTAAAATTAATGTGCAGAAACATACCACCATTGGAGCGATCAACCCAGCTGAAAGTGATGGCTCCATCTTTGCTGCTCTCGCTAAAGCGAAGCAGGAAGGTCCCGTTCTGTCTTTCCTGCAGAAGGACCCATGTTCTCTCCCTGCTCACGAAGCCCATGATGTACCTGAAAACCCATGTACACAATATAACAAGGCTTTGTCACTGTGCTTCCTAGTTAACTAATCTCAAACAGTAATACTCAGAAGAGTGGATCACTGTCTCATTATTAATGTGGTAATTATTTGTGGATGATACAATGAAACTCTGACAAGATCATTTATGATGCGTCTTACCCATCACGCCAAAGATCTACCAAGTGCCTTTTGATCAAATCCAAAATTCCATCAATCCACATCCAGGTACTTTCATTCTGGCACAAAGAAAAGAAAATGTCAACAGGTAAAGGGTTTATTACGCCCCATAGGCTGTACAAACTGTGGAACTCGCAGCATGACAAGATTCCTCCTCTACTCTCACCTTGGAGAACTTGCTCCATTGAACGAAACCATCAGGATCATCTGTGAAGAAATCACCACTTAAATAACAAATGTCATGAAAATAACGAACTCTGAAACTAATACATCATCCATCTATACAAACAATGAGTGCAGGATTTATTTCAAGAACCATTAGTACATTAAAAACATGATCACTGACCGACTCCTTTGTTTGGAATCCTTACATTATTAATATGTACAGTCACCTGTCACTGCGCCCAGCCTTCAAACAGTAAACCCACAACATGTTGTTACTCAGCGGTTTTTGAACGGGTGTTGCCCCCTCAACCTCCCCGATGGCATGGACCGATTTACTGGAGGGACTGGCCAAACACTCACCCACTATTTTGTCTTTCAGCATGGAAAGCTGGTTTTCATCCAGTTCTCGCTGGCCAACGGACAAAAACTGCCAGCTCAGAACCTGGGACAGCTTCTCCCAGTGGAGTGGAGGAGGGTTGACAAACAAGGACAGGTTCTACAGAACATTAGATTTGAATACAAAAGACATTAACCTGCTGTCCTTCACAAGGACGCGACTATGACCATGGTTTTAAAAGTACACGAGTGTGAGATGGCTTTACCCATGGTTCGCTGGTGGACAGCATGTTGCACCACATGACAGAGGCCCAGGCACTGG
>NW_018131035.1:0-1227 GCF_001952655.1 Monopterus albus
GGCCCTCGCCACAAACCCTCGGTTTGGGCCGTTATTTGCGATGAATGAGTCCATAGCACCTGCTGTGTCGTGATAGAATAAACCAGAGCTGAATTGGTGATTCAGTGTGGCTGGGGAGTAATTTAACAGCATCTCAATTATTGCGCGATAGGCGTGGGTTGCACTGCTCTGTGAAATTAGCCTATCACCCAGTGTCACATCGCACTGGCTAAAAATAGTATTTAGAGGGTAATTAATAATCCCTACAGCCGCCTCAGGGGGCAAATCTGACCCATCCGCTTTGGTAATTTTCAGCCTTAGAAAAAGAAGAGTCTCACTCAAATCCATATATTTTTGCCCTTCCCCTGCTATGAAAAATTCAATTGGGCCTCGCTCTGTGATCGAGGACACTGGAGAGATCTCAATAAACTGTTTATCCTCCACACTGAGTTGTGAATATGGACAGGAAAAAAGACTGAGCTCAGAGATGATGCATTCTGACGATTTCTCGTGCAACAGCGCCATTGTGGTCTATGAGAAAATATCAGCTTTCTTTGAGGAGGAGGAGCGCCGTGGTTTACGTCTTCCACCGCTGACGGTTTTTCTCTTTTGATCCACTCTTCTCCTCTTGACATGGTGTAAATGCTGACCAGGTGGGCGTCTCTTTGCTCTCCTGGCTAGGACCATAATCCCACCCCCCTCCTGAGACATGTCTGTGTCCCCTTTATTGATAATTTTACCAACAGCCTTGCTCAGCATATCACTTGCTATATTTTTAGCAGCAGAGGCTAAATGAGGTCTAGCGTTGGAACCTTTTCTCACCAGAGGCATAACGAATCTAAACAGTTTTGAGAACATAGATCCGAGACCCCGCCCATACTGTGTCGGGGCGCCCACAAAGTATCCGTGGCCTGAACCGGCCTGACTGTCATAATAATCCACAAACCTATAGGGATCTGCTTTGTAGACCCAAGGTGTCATGTTTTTACACGTCTAAAATGTAAAGTCAGTATAGTTTTGCCGTATCTGAAGTTGACTGCTGTGTTTTGATCGGTCTTAATTTCCACGTATAGCGTGTCAATATGATTCTTTGACAGCGGTAGATAATGGGGCGGGTTAAAACTCTCAGTTATTAACTCTCCATAGGATCCTCGTGTTGTTACACACCACAGGAGCGGAGCGAATGTATCACCAACCAGTTGATAGGTGGTAGAAACCAGCTTTTACAGTTTTTTTCTGTTGCTAACA
>NW_018131036.1:0-1227 GCF_001952655.1 Monopterus albus
AAACAGAGGATGACACACTGCAAAATTAGAAGCAATGTGCCAACAACAGAGCAAGTAAAAATAGCTAAGATGACATTTCCTGGTTCTGTGCAAAGATTCCACCTAAGACAACAGTGGAGAGTGAGCAAAGGTTATGTGTCAGGATAAGTTCAGTGGTTAGTGTGTGTTCTTTTCTCTGTGTCTGTAGATACATCTGTGTGTTCTTTACCAGGGTGGGATGTTTTGATGTGGTGTTTCAGTCTGTGCTCTGGATAGCTGTGCTGGCAGACAGGACAGGCCAAACTATTCTCCTGGAAAATAACAGCAAGACACTAAGACAAAACCGTGGTAGAACAATGGCAGGTCTAGGGGGTTAATAAAACTTCAAATATGCTACCTCCTGCAAATCCCAGTGTAATTGTTATTGAGACCAGGAGCATCATGCTGTCAACAAATGTGAATTTCTCTCTTCTGTTAACTTGAAAGGTGTATTAGTGGTCTATCAAAAATGAACTCCTTATAATTCTCTGAATCTCGTCCGGCTGGTCACCTGTCCCTGATGCGTCCTCAAATGGGCCTGAAGTTTGTATTTGTCAGGTGTGGTGTATTTTCAGCCAGGACTGGAACAAGGCAGCAGCAAGCCACTGTGCTTCTGGATCTGGTGCCGCATTAAAGAGGTTTTGGTGATGGACGAGTAGCTGCACTTTGAACAGTAATACGAGTGCTCCTTGGTGTGTCTGCGTACGTGGATGTTATAGTGGACTTTGTACCAGAACAATTTACCTGTGCCGTAAGAAAAACATGATTAGAAGAAGCAGGCACAGTTTAATGTTGAGGCCACAGAGGGGAAAGGATACGTAATACATAATAAGATTTAATATAGAGTAAAATGAAGAATGAATAAATTAAATAACAGGGCACAGCAAAACCAGCTGACTCCAGGAGATTTCATCATCTTACCACAGTACTGACATTCCAGGTCCCCATGAATTTTCCTGAGGCGTTGGAAAGTCTCCATGTTAAGCCGAGTCTTCTGAAGAAAAGAAAACACCTGCTGGAATGCACTCTGAGGGCAAACCCCGGACTCCTACCAGCAATAAACAAAGATGGACGCAGGAGAAGATGATTAAAAGTAGACTTCTTCTAAAATGATTTACTTATTTCAGACACATAACGGGGTGAATATGTGAGACAGTCTATTGAAATTATTTTACCTACTGCATTCCTAATATAATAGGATCAAAAAAG
>NW_018131037.1:0-1226 GCF_001952655.1 Monopterus albus
GCCACTATGTTTATGGTTTGGTTAAGTGTGCAATAGGGGTTGACAACACGTCACTCCTTATTTATAAGTAGCTTGGCTAATCGAATTCGGAGAATACCAGGTATCAGCACGAGCACAGATACATGGAACAAATGTCCTGAAAGGAGCAGACAGCTGTCATCAGTTCACAAACCCTGTAGCCTCAAATTCAGTTCATTCAGATGTGAAGTGATATCAACCAAAAAGGCCACGTTGTCCATCCTCTTCTCATTTTCTAAAAAGAAAAACTGTGTTGCCGTCTGACTTCTTAGGTCTGCCAAAAAAAGATGCTACTTCTCTCCTAGTGGACCAAAAGCGTGCCAACACCCTGCCTTTGCTGAGCCATCTCACATTGTTGTGCAGCAAAAGATCATCAGCATTGGCATCAACTTGTCTGAGGAATTCCCTAAGCATGCGATGTTGGTAGGAAGAGGATGCCCTGAGAAAATTTATCATTTTCATCATTGTATTCATCACCTCACCATGCTCATCTGACAGGGAGGCACAGAGGACAGATTGATGAATGATGATGATGATGCTTTTTCCTTTTTACGTTGTAATTGATTAGCCAGCTAATTACCCATTTTGTTATTATACTGAAAGTGTTATTTGAGTTGTTGAATGAGGAACTGCGCTTTTTTATATATGTAATACTTTCAAGTAGCATTTTTAGTTCGCTTAATTCATTTTGTGTTTGTTCGCTAGGGTTTAGGGAATGTAAATCTGTGATTTGTTTTATCCTTTGTTCTAAGGTGCTTTCCAGTTCTAGTTGTTGCATTTTCTTCTATGAAGAGTATGATATTATTTTTTCCTCTAATTACTGCTTTGCTTGTTTCCCATAATAGTGAGGGTGAGATTTCTGGAGAGTCATTCATCTCCAGAAAGAATGCCCACTCTTTTTCAATAAAGGTAATAAAATCTAAGTCCTGGAGTAATGATGTATTGAAGCACCATCTTCTAGAGCAGGGGTAGGCAGTGTCTGTTACATATTGGTTAAGGGAATTACTGATTAGAAAGAGGTCTATTTGAGAAAAAGACTGATGAAGGGAGGAAAAGTAGGTGTATTCTCTAGATGTTGGGTTAATCATTCTCCATTCTCTATCACCAAGTCTATAATGCTCCATATATTGTTTTATTGTTTCAGTGGAGTGCCAAATTCTTGTATTCAGTTGGGCTTTTCTGATCTTCTTCTTCTTTCGGCTGTTCCT
>NW_018131038.1:0-1226 GCF_001952655.1 Monopterus albus
CAGTATAGTACTTTTTTTTCTTAAATATAGGTGATAAATACTTGCTACCAGTATAAACTACTGTGTGTGGTTACTGTGGACAACACATCTTATCTAACCTGCTCAGCACTGTAGGTTGATTTGGTGAGGAGGCTGCAGGAGAGCGCCCCCTGGTGGCAGAGCTCACACAGGATCAGCTGCTGCTCAAACTGCGGCTCAACACTCCAGCCCATGTTCTCTGTGCAGGCTGATGCACCTAAAATATCAGCTGGTTGCTTAATTATCTCCCCAATCTGTCCCCGTTTAGCTTTTGTCAGCAAATCACAAAAGCTGTGGGCAATATGGCCACACAATATGGTACAGTAACAAACAGGGATGGAGATGGAGTGGGACTTTTCTTGACATATATCTCAGACTAAAGAGCTCAAGTAGAAAAGACAAATGGGCTGTAACTTACTGGAGAATGACTTTAAGAGTTAAGCTCTAAAATAATATTTTTATGTCATCACTTCCTCGTCCACTTATTCTACTTTAAATCCCCCATCACGGCCATCAGATTTATTTGATTTCTTTTCATTTTCTGGCTCATTGATGAGTCTGGAGTTGAAGGCGAGACGCGTAGCAGTGGTTTGGCTGTGTACTATGTGGTAACAGACATAATGGTAGCCTGTTGCGTAGTTTTCCCTTTGAAAACGAAGCACTGGACTTGTTGCAGTTGGCTCCTACCTTTCGTGGTCCATTGGGAAATAACGCACCCTCCTGTGCTGCCAGTCCACTCATGTCTATAAGCTCCGATGCCGCGCTCTTCAGTATGAAATCGAAGTACTGGCCGATATAAGCTTGTACTGTATACAGGGTACATACATGTGTATACCTTTGTCTGGTGAGAGTACCGATAGCTGCCGAGCTGCGGGTGTCCGCAGGTACCGAGCACCGATCAGCAGTTAGACGTCGGCCTCTGAACTTCTTCACCTTGTGGGTTCAGACCGCGGCCGTGGCCCCGGTGTCCGTGCGGCCCTAGTGTCCTCACGGCGCACGCAGCATTCAGATACCTCAACTTGGGTACAAGTAACATCGTCATGTAAAAGCTCGATCTGCTTTCAAATTCACACTTAATGCTATTACTCCACTACGTAGCAGTGGCGGAAGAAGTAATTAGATATTTTACTTAAATAAAAGCAGTAACACTATAAAGAAAAAATACTATATTCAAGTAAAAGGCATTCAAAATGTTACTTAAAAGTACA
>NW_018131039.1:0-1226 GCF_001952655.1 Monopterus albus
TATCTGTTTTGGGGAAAACATTTTTTAAATTTACTTTTCCTTTAAAAGTTGCCTGGGGTTTCAATTCTTAAATCCAAATAGCCTCAACCAGAAGTACCAGTGACTTTCATGTGAATGTGGGAGTGTATGGACACATTATACAGCTAGCAGCATTCAATAAGAGGAAGCTGTAGGCTTCATTTTAGTTTCACAATCAGCATTTCTTTTACTTTATATACAGTGCACTACAGTACGGTGCTTTATAAACATTAATACTAGCGTATAGTGGTATTTGTCACTTCTTATATAGTTTTGAAAACTCGTCACTGATGCAGAAAATAGATTTTCAGCTTGTTTAAACATGGTCACTCACCAAAATCCAGTCAGACTACGCCACTGGTTACAACGACCTACGAACAATAATCAAGATGTTTAGCAACTTGCAAAGCCATAATGTTAGTAATAAGGTATTTATTTGTTAGCCAAACAAACTGTCGACAGGTGACAGACCCACCACTCGTGACAGAGCGTTGACCGGCGTCTGCGCTGACGGTGGATGTCTGCTCCATGTTTAGAGACGAGCCCAGGCTAAATGAAGTAAAACCGAGCTGCTAGGCTAACAACAGTTGAACATACTAAACTGTACGTGACGCATCGTAAACTAGATGCTAAATACCCCCCAGGCGGTAAATTCGGCACTAAGGACAAGCTGCACTTTCTGTAGCTTTAGGTTGTTTTTCATGATCTACTTTGTAATGTCCGTCACCTCACACGAATTATGGTGTTTCATTTAAATAATTCCAACGGATACAAAATCAGCTTTAAACGTTCCCCTTCGATGACGCTACTTAGCATACAAACATAGCTGGAAAAATGGTGTTCATTATTCAGAATTACACTGTTGTGTCATATCAAAAATACAGGAGGACTTTTTGTTTAGTTATTTGCCGTTAAAATAAAATTATAAACAGCTGCGCTCAAGGTTAACCTTCCTGTTTACCATTTATAAGACGTATTAAAACACTTACTAAATTGTTTCAAACAAAATAACACACTAACTGTAAAAACATTTATTACATAAGTATTTATTGATTACTTGTTGACAACTAATCTATAACTCCTCTAAAGAATCATTCCTAAATTTTGGTTAAAATGTTTGATAATGTATTAGCTGCTATTATACACTGCCTGGCCACTGTACAATTATATCCATTCAATGTAACACTTCCTCCTTAACATTTGTGTTT
>NW_018131040.1:0-1226 GCF_001952655.1 Monopterus albus
AGCCAAACTGCCAAATGAAGACAAATGCAGACAAGTGTAATTTCAAGTACAAAGAATGTTTCCTTGGTACCAGAACAACAACTCAAAGCCATGCAGAGAAGCAAGTGGTGGCCATACAGGCTGTTTAAAAGGAACAGAAGGTACATCAATAATTAATGTATAATGTTATTTGGAAACATACTTATTTGCTCTCACATGGTTAAGATTCTGAGGCTCGGTTTCCTACACACTGCTGCACCTAGTATTTGCTCAGCCACGCAAACCAGCAATATTGTGTAACATTCCTGACATAAACCCGATTTTCTCTAAACCTGAAGCTTTGACATTTGATGAATGGCAGACTGTTGTTGTGTTTTGCATTCCATTTGGCAGCAGATGTGTAGCCTTTCCCCTCTGAGAAAAGACTCTTTGCCTTGCTCTGAATATAGATTTTCTCTGTTGAGTCAGAATCATCACACCCAGTATTTGAACCTTTTGCATGTAGAAATCTCAAAGATGTATGTGCTATATACGTATGGAGTAAGGTGTGCACATGGGGAACAGCTGGCCTTGCTTTCCCCAAAGTTTGCAGCCACAGTTAAGGCTTTGTTAGACGTAGGTTGTACTTTAGGGTAAGTGGTAACACATCTTAGATTAACATGTTCATAATCTAACACTTACCAATCAGCACTCAGAATTAACTCTATAGTAGGTGAGGCTGATGAGAATGTCATTCCATACAAATATTTGTCATAGACAGCAAATTAAATTTTAACACTGGATGTAAAGTTAAGGGATCACCTAAGATAATGCAATTAATTTTGAAGGGAGATGTGAATGTGTGTGCCAAATTTAATGGCAAGCCATCCAATAGTTTTCAACACATTTCATTCAGAACCACAAACGTGAACTTTGAGGTGGTGTGAGTGGAAAAGTTGGAGGATATGTTACAGTAAGTGAATCACCATTTCCTTTTTTACCCTCCCTCAGTCCTTGATCCTTGCTCGATGTCCAAAAGTTCTTATTTCTACTCTGAGGACTAAGGACCGAGGAATGAGGATGCTGCCTGGAGGAGCTATATCTGAGGGTACACTAATGTGTCCGGAAGTCTGACATGACCTTAGAAATCAGTGTCTTTGAAGTTTATCCCAGGATCTTTTCCTTGCATGTTATGTGGTTGGGACTACGATGAAAGGAAAAGGTGAAAGTGAGTGAAACATGGATGCAATGGGCTCTATGCCCATTGC
>NW_018131041.1:0-1225 GCF_001952655.1 Monopterus albus
CAGAGATAGATTATCTGAGGAACCTCCTGAACACCACCATTTTCCCTTACGTAATCAACAAACAAACAAACATCTCAGATGCTGCTATTATGTCAGGTAAGGACAGATATCACAGTTATCAGAAGGCTGCTTGCTATGATGTGTATTTTGAAATTTTCACCTTTTACAGTAACACACCCACAGAATTAAGTATTATGCACTTGAAATATTTTCACATTAAAAGCAACAATCTGGCATTTTATGTGTTTACGTGTCTGATTATAATTTTCTCTGTAGTTTGTAAGCCCAATGGCACAACATACCAATGCCGGTGTGAGGAGCAGTTTGGTTGGCCTTGTGGGATGTGCTACACTTATGGCACATGCAGTGAGATACTTAACAATACCTGTGGATGCATCAATGCCATTCCTCCAGATGGTGTTTACTGCCTGCCACTGCCAGGTAGAAGCTGAGCTCCTCTTCTGAGTTACTTTCATGCCTCAGTTACAGTAAATAAATGCGCATTTACTGTTTACTATTTTCAAACAGATAACTTCACTTGTCCTCTAACATTAACTCCATCAAATGTTGCTGCTAGTAAGTTTTAAAATAGAAAGGATCTGTATCACTCATATAATGCCACTAGGCAGTTACTGCTAAAAAGTGTCATAACAACATTGTGACTCATTGTATTTATAAATTGTTAAACAAGACTCAATTCTCTGAAACTTACATTTGAGTGAAATTTTCAGGAACCATAATTATGTTTTAAATGTACTTTGAGCTACTACGACCAGGGAAACTATGCCAACACCCACAGCAATGAGGTAGTGTTGTACTGACAAACTGGGGGCAGGACAGCACTGTGGATTGCCCTAGTAGTGACACCTGGCTGTACATGAGATATATTAGGCACTGCTGTTCCATTTGTACCATTTGGTCATTCCAACTGATGATTAACATTTCAAAATCATACATGATGTTGATTGTGCTACACTGGGTCCAAAAACAAGCAACAGCACATTAGTTGTTACAGGTACAGAAAGGGTCTGAAAGAAAGAAGAATGTCAGGCACTGTGAAGTCAACTGTGCATTATAAAGCCTTGATCAGAGCTGATCTAATGAAGACACTTACATTATTTATGGCTCCAGAGTGCTTTAAATCCTTCTGTCTGTCACTGAGTGTCATGTCTTGTTAAAATAACCATGAAATACATAGTTTGTGACAAGGAAGTGTTGAAAAAAT
>NW_018131042.1:0-1224 GCF_001952655.1 Monopterus albus
AAAAAATGCAGCAAACATCACTGTTCAGGGAAAGTTACAGCCACATTTATTATTCAGGAATGTGGGAATTAATAAAAAGTATTAATCACATGATTTAGTTATGACACTTGATACTGTCAATTTTCTTTTTTAACCTTTGAAGGGTATTATAGAAAATCAATAACTCTTTGCGATACTGACAGCTGAGGATGATCTCACTGTTCTTTGTTTTGTTGCCATGATTCATCTTTTAATCACTTCTACTTACAATTTAAGGTTACTGTTGTATTATCAAAGTGTATAATCAGATATATTATGGGGCTTTAATATTACCATAGTGTTTTATTGTTGTGCGTGTTTGTGAGAAAGTGAATGGAGTTTGCCCTCACTGGTACATGGGCACGGTGTGTCAGTGAACCTGCCAAGTATCAATCTCAGCATTTGTTTTGAGATAGCATATCTCCAGCCTTTATCAGTGGGAACATTTACTAAAAGAAGTACACATTTGTAAACACACCTTATGTCAGACACTGAAAATGTAAAAGGATGCCAAATCGAAACACGACTCTTACCCGTTCTTTAATATAATCTTTATTAACCATATCAATACTGCCGTCTACACTGCCAGTGAGAGGCTAAGGAATAAAATAAAATATTTACAAGTTACAAGAAGGATCCTAATACAATCTGACACCATATGTTAGGCCTTACCACTTAATGTTACACAATGAAAATACAACTCATCTTGAAGAGCTGGACAAACTGTCATGTGGATTGTAAATGTGACTCACCAATGGGAAAGCCGACAGTCACAGCTGCAGCAACAAGACAACCAGATGAAGCTCCACCGATTTTAGAAGCTCCTCGAACCAGCTGCGGCACCCGCTCCAGGATACAGCTCAAAGCTCCCAGGTAGTAAATACTCCTGAAGCCACAGCCTGCGAAAGACATGTTCCACTCTTTGTCCCAGCGGAACATTTTTTCTGATGGAAAGTCAAAACTGCATGTCTGAAGTCTCTTCAGTCAGCATCTAGGGTTCAGCTGGTAGATTTGGATTTCATTCAATGTTGCACTATTACATTTCCTCTTATCTTCACTACATTCAGAGGTCAACTGGGCCACACTTCACTTGGTTAGGTTACAGTATTGCACAACCTATTAGGCTCAAATGTCACGTTTCAAAATAGAAAACAAACTGGAGTCACTTTCCTTACAGCTGCAATGATGCCAGCTGTGTGATATGTG
>NW_018131043.1:0-1224 GCF_001952655.1 Monopterus albus
TGAAACAAAACAGACTAGAGCAGATTTAAAATCTTACTAAACTGCATTGCTAACACATTAATGTCTAACAATTATCTAACTGATTTACTAATATATAACAGGACAAATGAGGATTTGCAGGTGTTAGAAATTAATAAATCAGTCAGATAATTGTTAGACATTAATGTGTTGAATCAAATGTATTAGTAATTCAATTTAGTAAGATTCAAAGTCTGCTCTAGTCTGCTTTGCTTCAAGGTTAGAAGACAATGTTGATTCTGAAAAGTGTATCTTGACACCAATTGCTTTCTTGTATTCAGCGTGCTGCTTTGCCTTACCCGAGACCGGACTTTAAATAAATTTCTATTTTTCTACACAGTCCTCTTCTGTCTCCACTTCTCGAGCTTTCAACTAAAGAACCGGTTCTAACAAAACCTTAACAGTTGCATTTCATTTAATAGTCCCAGCAGGTTGATTTGATTGATTTGATTTATTTATTTATTCATTCTTTCAAACATGTAACAACAGTCAGTATGTAATCACACATAATTCCAGACATGTCCACAAAAATATTTTCAATTTGCTTATACCTAGTACGTGCTTGAACGGAGTAGGAAGAAGTTAGACTTATCTAGTCCTACCCCCTAAGGTTAATGACCAGTCTTAGATTGTGGTGTGTCATTAACAGGTAACTAAAGCAGGGCTTCTGAGTGACACACTTAAACCAAAGGGATTCTTATCTCATTTGCTGATGTCACTAAATGAGCTGCAGCTGTGTTTTACCTGGGAAATGGCTTAGAGAAATTACCTTTGCACAACCTTATGGCCACCAATAAACAATGTAGCCTTTATGTGATAACGCAAATAACAGCGAATCCCGGACTTTCACATTGTCCCGATGTATGTGTAACACTTATCCTAGTGTGTACATATTATCTATTATCCCTCTGTAACTAGTAACTATGGTACTGTTAGGTATTTTTAGTCAGCTAGACATTGGTTAGATGCTTCATGTATTAGAAATGTTTAGTGTAGACAGGATGTCTAGCTCAGGCTGTTAAATGCTTAGTCATTCCCATGGGGTACTCCAGGTTGTTTATGTTCAAGGATAACTAGATAGAAAGTTGATTACTGTTAGGAGACAGAATATTTATTATTACTATGATGACGTGTTTAATCATAATCGTAATCATATTTGCTCATGCGTAATGTCATGACGTCACTAGATGTTATGTCAGAATGTCT
>NW_018131044.1:0-1224 GCF_001952655.1 Monopterus albus
GAGAAGTACGATGATGGCGCTCATTGTAAAACCTACTCCATATGAGGAAGTGGTAAGAATTTATCAGCCGCTTCAGAGTTTCCACAGTTAAAAGACATGCAGCTTAGGTTGCCTGGCGACTCTAAAATTGGGGTGAGTGTGAGTGTGTGGTTGTCTAAGTGTCAGCCCTGTGATAGACTGGTGTCTTGTCTAGGGTTAGGGTGGACCCTGACTCTAACCCAATGCCAGCTGGGAGTGGCATTGGGTGAGTAACCTGAAAATCTCATGAATGTACAGAAGCCATTTTACATTTACGTATGTGCATACACAGCGGCTGTTTCTGATAACATCTCATTTGTCAGTTTGCTTGAAGCCACTGAGACAAACAATTCAAATTAGCATCAGAGGGAAGTTTTTCAAATTCAGTGATATTCAACATGTAAGTGCTTTATACTGTTAAAACCACCTTCCTAAGATAAGGTTCCAAACATACGGTACAGTAGGCAGAAAACCTTTCTAAGGTGCAAATGTACATAAAGTGCAAACTTTCTGTTGAAGGCTGTGGTGTTTACAAACAGCATCAACTGTCATACATAAAAGAACAAACTGCCAAAAGATCCAGTTCACAGAGCACCTTGAATAAGTGATGTTTGTCTACATTCTGGTTGTTGTAATCGAATTTGTTTTACTATAATAGAACTAAACTATGGCAGAAGAGCTTTCTTAATAAATGTGTGAACAAACCACAAATTTACAAGTAGTTTGTTAGAGGATGTAGGAAAGGTTCTGTCATCTTATACCAAGGTGTTTGTAGTGGTCTCCTGATCACCTTGTCATAGTAATACCCCCCACCGCCCCTTTTGTGATTTGACATTTAGCAATCTGGGGATAACCCAGACAAGCCCAGGTTTCTATCCTCTCCGGTGCTTGTTTTGTTAATGTTTTCTGTGCAATTACAGTAGATAATCTGACGGTTACTTGTTTTATTATTAGAGGGTATACATTATATGTGAGCTGAATGTGCATTCACCACACACAAATGTACATATTAGCTGCAGTAGGCTGTTATGCCATCATGAATACACTCAAACCTGTATAAAACTTGTATTACCCTATCAAACAAGCTGACCACATTCTTCATATTTGCGTTTTGCATCGTCTGGTGCTACTGAGACACTAATAACTTTCTGACCTCAGTTCAAAACAGTGTCAAAAGCTATTTTCCTATGATTTGTCAGTGACTTG
>NW_018131045.1:0-1224 GCF_001952655.1 Monopterus albus
TTAAGTTAAATGGTTGTTGAAAAAAACTTAACGCCTTCAAAATAAAAGTGACTGTGAAAACAACATAAAGAAGGAGTTGTTTTATACTGATGATTCCTTTAGGTTTGTTCAGTACATTTAAATCCACTAATCTTTGATGTTAGAAAGTCTATAAAATGTTCTGCCACAAATAATGAAATGCTATTGCCTGCTAACGTAAACAGCTGATACTTTTGAACTAAATGTCTGTCTACTGAATCCCTGCAGTAAAACAAATAGATGTTCCCCAGATGACAGAGTGGAGACAGAGGGTCTGAGGTCATGCTAGGAGTGTGTGTGGGACAATAGTGTGAGAATAAAGGACAGATGGTGGGCTTTACTACCCGACCCCCTATCCTGCAGCCCTGTCACAGCGATAACACAACAATAACCTTGAAATCAACAAACAAAAGCATCACACATGCTCTTCAGAATGATAGAGGAGTGTGGTGTACCACACACACACACACACAGAGTCAGGCAGAGGAAGCTGCAAGCCTATTTCTAATTGCTCTAATGAAATCACTTTAATCTCACTTGCTCCATAATGCATCAGCTTTTGACTTTTTTAACACTATGATATCAGACAACATTATCATATATTTGCCCTTGAAAGCATCACATCCCCTCTGTGCAGCCTAATCCTGCTCTTAGACCAATTAGCCATCAGCTGGCAGTTCACAGCTGCACAGTTTAAAAAGACCCATTAAGGACAATCTGTCTGTGCAGGGGTCTTATGAGCATAACCTTTCATCAACATCATCATCCCTGCCTCTGAGATCAGAGCATTAGACCTTGCAGAGAAAGAACTTACACCCCAGTAGAAATAATAACCTTCAGTCATGTCCAGCTGCTGCGACAGCAGACAGAACGTCATTGTATTGAACTTATTTGAGATGCATTGCTGTCAGAGCGAGACAATAGGTCTGAGGAGAAGGAGCAAGGGTGTGTGTTTGTGTGTATTTGGAGGATGTCAGCTTCCTGGTGTGTCAGTGTGCAGGAGGAGTGGTTGTTTAGATTATGACAGGTGTGTGTGTGGGACAATAGTGTCAGCTGCTATCAGTGACGTGAGTTTTCTTCCCTCGGGAGTCTCCGAAGGAAACAAGGATGACAGTTTCCTCCGTGAGTCAAACAGGAATGAAATGAGACTGAGTTGAAGTAATTCTAGTGGGGCAGGGGGTGTATAGGTAGGTAGGTAGGTAGGTA
>NW_018131046.1:0-1223 GCF_001952655.1 Monopterus albus
TGGATAACCTTGTGACAGGTACATGGCGTTATAATTAATTATATGGAGATTTTCATAGCTTTATACATATTTTATTCTTAAATTTATCATTAACATATCAATTTAAGATAGTACCTTTATTTAGCAGTTTCTGACATTGTTACTCATACAAGCTTTTACAAAAATCAGTCTGAAGCTGAGAAAGCATCCCACAATCCTTCCCTTCACTTGGATGTGACTCAAGATGGTCAGAGCATGAAATGGCTGAACACAACACAGTCTGCCCCAACTACCCCTGGATTTTGTCATTTTTCTTTAAACAGCACATTGAAATATTTCAAATAAACAATAGTTACATTTTTTTTAAATCTGGGGCTTTAACCATGACATGCATATGGGTGCACATTTCTTATAATTGGCATGTAAACATGGTTGCTTTAAAAATGTTATTTTGCAGCACACTGAAGTGAAAAACCTTGAATTTTACTAGACCTGTAATGTTGCTTATTTCTCCCTCTGCACATCTGATACAGTCATAACAGCAGACAGGTTTTCCTTTCTGGAGAACCTTTCGAGTTCCTGGTGGACATTTCTCACTGCAAACTGACACAGGCACCTGCATGAACAAAATTACTCTGAGAAAAATGTATGGGCACTGACTTTAGAAATCTTTCATCTTTTGCCAAATGTCACTGTTATTTTTGATGCAGTGAAATCAAACATCTTGATACAATAACAATAATACATTTTGGATGCTTATAGTATAATTAATAACAACAGAGATCACATGTTAGTTACCTGTTTTGAGTTCTGTGCCCAAATAAAAGACTTAAGTTGCTGACTCAACTGTTTGTCTGCAGGTAAAGATACATCATAAAGACCAACTGTGACAAAGTCCACAATGCCATTTTTTGTTGGCTGCCAGTTTATAATTTCATACTTTGCTGCTGGGTCTCCATTCTCATCAAAGTAAACCTCATCTCCTTCCTTGGTTTTGAAATGGACCTTTCTTATGTGCTGTAAAATCTAAGAACAGGTATTAATCTAGTTAATTATCACAAACAATGTCTAGGTCTTTTGGTTAAACAGTACGATACACAGACTGTACCAATTTATTATTCAAAACTTGTTTTATTTTTACTTGATTTTAAAATATGTTTTAAATATTTAATGGTGAACTCACTGTGAGTGGCTCTGGCTGCACCTTGTAGTTACACGTTTCATAACAGCCAAGAATACTATGA
>NW_018131047.1:0-1223 GCF_001952655.1 Monopterus albus
CTCCTGTCAAACTGCCGATGGTGGTGCCCTGATGCACACGCTCCAGACCATCAGCCACAGTCCTTAGCTTCATCAGCTTGTCCTGGAGTTCTTCCACAGTTGTTTTGCACTGTTGAAACGGCAAAGACATTATCAGGTGTGGTTATCGATGCCATAAGGCGCCCCATCATGCTGGGTATAAATCAATGTGAAACACCGCTGTTCAGTTTGGTGGGAAGTTACTCTATAAAGTTCCAGTTGATCAAGGGGGCACAAATCCTATTAATAAGCAACTGTACATCTCTAGTTAGAAGTATATTTTTTCCAACATTACCAACATGATTCCTGCCAAAGTGAGAAGAATTTTTTCCAGTCAGATTCGAGATCTTTATTTTTTCAGGGGCACCATTTTTTAAATAACTAGAATTACCTCTTCATGTTTTTCCCTCTGCCAACCAGGGACAGAATTGAGGTCATTGACCTTTCATCCCCAAAATCAAATTTTCTTTCTTGTGTTCAAGTGTCCACTTGGACTCAAGAAAGAAATCTGAAGAGGTTTTCTGTAGATAGTGCATTCACAAGAATTGTACACATGGGCAGACAGCCCAAAAAGATAATGCCTTCTGCTTTGGCTATTGTCATGATTCTGTCCCGTTTGCTTCCAGTCGCATGCTTTTATTTTGACACCAGTTCCTGTACACTCTCACCTCAGCTACGTACCCTTTACTGTAATCATTGACAATTGCTTACACCTGTTTTCACCCCTTTATAGATAGCTCTCCCTCACTGGGAAGCTGCCAGATTGTTCTAGACTCCCGTTCAGACTTTCCAGCTTTTTTCTTGTACCTGATATTTTAGCTCTGACCCTGGATTGCCCCTTTGACCAGCGAACTTTGCTTTATCCCCCCCAGATACTGATTGCCTGCTGTGTACCACCCCTCGGATGTTTCCTCTATTGACTTCTTGATTGTTGGTCCTTCAGCTGTGTGTGTTTGCCGGCACTGACCCTGGACTGTTATTATCAACTTTATTGTGGTTCTGGATTCTTGTACTGTCTTTGATTAGTTGTGGCCAGTAAAAAGGACTATCCTCTACCTTTTCTCGTCTGGCTTTATAATTGCGTTCACCATAAACACTATTGGTAGCCTTAATCGCCATCACTGACAGGCTATTGCAGGTGTGGAGGCATAAAAAAATGTAAATGCAATCCATTTTGTCTTTATGTAGAAACAACAAATAATATC
>NW_018131048.1:0-1222 GCF_001952655.1 Monopterus albus
GATAAATGTCTTGTTGTCTCTGCTTGTATCAGGCTGGACCTCTGTCTTAGGTTCTGAGTCTCAGACTGTGGACGTCCAGCCTGGTGAACCAGTCACACTGCTGTGCTCCAATATTTCCACAACTCCAACTCAGACAGACTGGTTCAGAGTGGTCAACAGAACTGAGGTCAGCTGTATCTCCTCTATGTACGGGTCTGATGGCGAAGCTTCATACTGTCATGGATTTCGATATGGATTTGAAATGAGCTCCTACAACTCCACCATCTTTCTTAAAATCAACCAAGTGAAACTGTCTGACTCTGGACTGTATTTCTGTGGATTTTACATGAACAAACATACAGTCATTGGCAACGCAACAGACTTAAGTGTTCAGGATAAAACTGAAGGTCAGTACAATCTCTTTATATCTGTTTTTGTCATCATACACATAGTGTAGAGTGTCTCAGAATCATTGTCACACTAACAAAAAATCATTTTATTCCCATCCTTTTTGAAAGGTGATGATGAATCTGATAATGAAGTGGGTTTTAAAACTGAAAGTAAGTTTCTCCTGCCTTCTCTTAAGATTCAATTGTGAATGTTAACAGGAAAAGGAATGTGAATATTAACCATGTCTGAAGCCACCAGATTAAAACACAGTGTAACACTATCATTTCTCTTAAAGAGGAGTCTGATAGAATGACAAGCCTGACGACTGTGATCCTGGGTGGTCTGACTGTCATCCTCACTATAGTCGTCACTGTTCTGGCTGTTAAAATTAGGAAACTCCAGACAGGTACAGCTGGTTTATAATATGTTGCATATCCTCTTACATAGTGGACAAATCCAAAGCAAAGTATAATGAATGAGTATATACGAAATGACCTAATCAGACTTTTGTCTTTTGTCATTTAGCTGTGAAAGAAGAAACACCGGCAGAAAGACGAAAGGTAAACCTTAAAAACTCTGTATAATAAGGTTTAAAAGTTGCATTTAAACACATGCGTTTTTCCACTCAAAAACCAAATGAAATTCTTTGTTAGTTGGTGCAGAAAAAAAACTGCCTTTTTGCTTTGGTTTGTCACAAGTCAGGTCTAAGGATTAGTATCTAGCCATAACTTAAAAGATTGCCATCAGCCAAATCAAAGCTGATAATTCCTTTACGTTTACTCTGCTGCTGGGGATGAAAAGTTGGTGATGAACACTCTGTCTTTATTCTCCTCTGAAGTTCCCTTCCCATCCC
>NW_018131049.1:0-106 GCF_001952655.1 Monopterus albus
TTTTTCTGTGTGCTTGATCAAGACCAAAATACCACATGAGAGACACACACACACACACACACACACACACACATACACCTAGACTTTCACACATTGAAACAAGGGG
>NW_018131049.1:554-1222 GCF_001952655.1 Monopterus albus
TTATTTTATGGAGAGCTATGAAGACGCCACAAAAGACCCACATGGCTATTTAATGATCGACCTGACACCTCAATGTCCAGAGCAGCTGAGACTGAGATCCAGAGTGTTACCTACAGATCAGACCTGTGTGTATCTCCCTGGGAGAATAAATAAATAAATAAATACAATATGTCTCAGTGCTTAATACGTAACCTACCTCTTTTGAAGGTTTTAGTATCAAGTCCCCCTCGCCAGCGCAGCGCTATTCTGATCGCCTGTTCCCCAGATTTGATTAAAACCATCTGCGAGTTGGTGATTAATCTTTTAAGGGGTAATATTGCTCTTTCATCCCATCAATACAACAAATTAAAAAGGCAGAGGAAAACGCTGAGAACTCTGGCTGACAGAAAGACTTCCATAGTCAGAAAGAGAATACCGATTCAGAAAGGGGGATTTTTATTCCCTCTCCTCATCGCAGCCTTGCCGATAATAGGACAGCTGGTTGGAGGACTCATAAACAAACGCTAAAAAAGAGTGAGATGGCTTTCAGAAAAATGTTCCTGGTCTCTCAAGATCAGCTGAGTCACCTCGAAGATCGCAGTAAGAATATCAGAGATAGGGCTGAGAGTGATTTGGACGAACAGATGAGAAATGTCTTAGACCAAAAGAATCTGGCCCTGGATGAAAAA
>NW_018131050.1:0-1222 GCF_001952655.1 Monopterus albus
AGGAACATCATCCACGTCGTCGGCCAGAACGATCCCGCGACAATTAAGGACATGGTTTCATCAGTGCTGAGCATCTGTGAGGAGAACAAGTACAGCTCCGTGTCCTTCCCCGCTCTGGGAACAGGTCAGCACAGACACCAAGCGTCCACACATCGCTGGCATTGGTTTTGTTCAGTTGTGTGAAGAGCAAGTCGTCTCACAGGCACTTCCTTTTCAGTCTTTGTTTTCTTGTCCTTCATTTGTTTGGATGCTCGCTCATCTGGCGGCAGCAGAGCCTCTGAGGTGATGTGTAGGTGCTGTGGAGTAGATTCTGTCAGAACAGTTACTCTCAGACCTGCAGAGACCTGTCCAGTTTGTCACATCAAGCACTAATACCAGTTTCAAATAATGACTGAACTGCTCAGAAAACCCCTCAGCTAGAACCAGAGCAGCCTCATATGTCTGACATTCAGTTCGACCGAACGTAGGGAACAATGAGACCACTGCATGTCAGACGGAGCAAACGTAGATGGTTCCTGTTGATTTGGTCATTATGGTGATGCACAATCAGACTTAAACTTTACATTGTACTGTTCATGCTGCTCAGATGAAGGTATTTTCACTTGGGATTACTGCGACGTCATTTAGTCCCGAAAATGGTCAGAAAAAGTACAAGATACGGTGGGAGAATCCAGCCTGACAAAAACCTGACAAAAACCAAAACTAATCAACTCCCCTTAATGAAAGTTGGAGGAAACACCAACAGATTTTCATAGTTAAGCTAGAAATCAGAGTTGTGGCATTTTTCTTAAAAAAAGATTCAAAGTGATGAATTGAGTGAAATAGCAGCAGATGAATTAACTGTTGCTGCTCCACATATCACATCTGACACTGTAAACAATCGTTTGATAATTTTGACAAACGCTCCTTCCTGTGACAGTGAACCAGACAGAAATATTTAATATAACATGAACGTTACTGTTTGTTACCCTCAGCTCCCGGATGTGTTTGGGTTTCTCTGTTAATGATCATCCAGATTGGCTCCAGGGAGAAACCAGTAAAACCAACAAAACACATGGTCTTGGCTGAAAGTATTTGTGAGTCACGTATCAACAGTGTTAGTGGAAATGTCCCAGTGCTCGCTGATTCACACCTCTGGTCTTACTGGGCTCTGTTAGTGGGAGTGTGTCTGATTATTAACAGAGTGTAGGAAGTGGGTCGGACCCTGACTTGGATCCAAAAC
>NW_018131051.1:0-1221 GCF_001952655.1 Monopterus albus
GTAATTGAAGGAATGGAGCAAGTTAAACGTTTGGGACAGCTTAAAGAATGGGTTCTAGGAGAAATGGCTAGAAAGGCATCAGAAAGACAAAGAAAACAGGCAAGCAGAAAAGCAGAAACACTGTGGGATAACTGGAAAGAGCAAGGCCTCATTCCCAGCACACCTAGTGGAGCCATCCCCCCTCCCAGAGTAATTATGTGCATTGCCACCCAAGCGACAAGTGCCTACAATAAAGCTGTGGAAGACTGGAAGAAAGCAGGGAAATGTACTTGGGGTCCTACTTACAACAGGATGAAGAAATTCAGAAACAGAGACACAATTGATTGATTGATTTATTCTTTCAAACATGCAGAACAGAACAGAACAATGAACAAATGACAATAACACACATGATTACACATATCCAACCAATGCTAATTCAAAATCAGTTTGCTTACACCTATTACATGTTTGAATGGAGTAGGAAGAAGTCAAACTTATCCAGTCCTACCCCATGACATCATATTATACAAAATTTCATGCATCATTGGCTGCAAGCAGTATCTCTACATAGATAAAACAGAGTGTTTCCATAATGCCTTCTCGAATAAATCTTATTCTTGCATATATCTTGTATAACACATACATTTATATTTATATTTAAACTCCTCAATTCTAGTACTATTTTTCATGTCCACAGTTAAAAAGGAGAGCCAGAGGCAGCTGTGGAATATGAAGTTGTTTGAGTTGCTATAACTGAGGCACCAGCACTGTTTTCTATAGATGTATTTACAAGAATAGCTATCATGAATAGTCTTCACTTAGTTACAGCGTGTTCACTTAATCATTAGCAGTGTGTGTTCACTTAATCACAAAATGTACTTTGGTCTAGGGAGTTGTACATGGTACAGCTGCACTCCAGGGGAGTTATCCTTGGAAAAGTAAATGATTAAATTCCAGCTGCATGATGAAAGAAATGTGTAGGGGAGGGGGAATAGAATATAATACGCAGTCTTGGTAACTTCACTTTAGATAATCTGCTGTGCTGCTTGCTGTATGATCTCCAGATATACAGTGGTGTGAAAAAGTGTTTGCCCCCTTAGTGATTTCTTATCTTTTTGCATGTTTGTCACACTGTAATGTTTCAGATCGTCAAACAAATTTATATATTAGTCAAAGATAACACAAGTAACTTAGGAGAAAAGAGTGTCTTTGAGTTTCAAAGTCTGAGACAGCCGGCTG
>NW_018131052.1:0-1221 GCF_001952655.1 Monopterus albus
GGTACAGGCAGCCAGCAGACCATTCTCCATGAGGAGCAGTAGAAGATGCCGGCTCTGCCAGCACTGCTGCTGTCAATACACTTCCTCTTTTTCCTGCTAGTCACCATGCCACCAAGCTCCCTCAGTCAGATCCCTCTGCTTTCCTCTGTCCGTATGGGTAAGTGGCTATCCCTCCATTCCCACTTCACCTGGGTCATAAACTTCCTCAGCGCACTTTTTGTGACTTGTTTTGAGTTTGCTGTTGTGCCTCAAGCTGGTTTTGCCTCAATGGACAGGACAATAAGGGACAAGATGACAGCAAAGCACTTAAAAGCCAGTTTAGCACTTGTAATCTACTTGTTAGTGTCCCAACAGTCCTAATGGTGCAAACCTTTTTATTCAAACTTGCAATAAAAGTTTCCCGCTTTTATTTTTCTTAGTTGAACATGAAGTACAAGCTCAGATCAGTAGATAGAAGCTTCTCCCAGGAGCCTTGTTGCAGTTTCAAGCTTTTAGTTTGATCATAAAACCTCCAGGATCAGGCCAAAGAGTCTAATGTGTGCAACCAGGCCCCTTTTTGGGACCCTACTCTTAATTTTTAAAATAACTGCACAGTATTAAGAAAAGAAATGCATCATAGGAACTATTCTGACCAAAACAGCTCAAATATTCAGAGATTAGACAAAATAATATGAACATATTATAGACTAAAGAACTGCACTAACAAACCAGTACATTGCCTGCCTTTGTGGTTAATCTATTGGGTTGATTAAGTTCTTGCTGTAAATGTTCTCAGTACAAATGCTTCCATCTTTATGGGAATGCTTTGACATTTTGAGTGAAAACTAGCTCTGTTCTCAGTCCTGTCCATTATGGAGTTATAGCCAGCAGCCAGTTAGTCTAGTGTAGTGTAAAGATCAAATCAAATGTATTTATAAATTTAAAACAATGCACAGTTGACCAAAGTGCTGCACAACACAACAAATGCCATCGTAAGAATAAGAGGGATAAAAGGTTGCTGAAAAGAATCGTGGACCTCTCGCTCACCATCGTTTCTTTTGCTTAGTCACCTCTTCTTCCCCTCTCTCCGTGCTCCGTCCTTCACTCTTTCACCAATCTCTTCTTCCCTTTCTGCCTCTTTAGCTGCAATCCTTGATGACCAGTCTGTGTGTGGGCGTGGCGAGCGGCTGGCGCTGGCCCTGGCCAGGGAGAACATCAACAGTGTGATGGAGGGTCCAGCCC
>NW_018131053.1:0-1221 GCF_001952655.1 Monopterus albus
ACAGCCACCAAAGCAAAACCAGCACAGCTGCCCACACCTACTGTACACATCACCCCATACAATAAAACACTTAGAAATGTGTGTGATTAGCTAGCTGAGTCACCACACATTGCATTTTAAACGAAGCAGCGAAGCTATAATGCCCACAGTTATCATAACCGATCTGATTATGAGTAACAGCAGCGCTCAGGCCGAGGTGTTTATCAGCAGTGAGGGAAAGGAAGAAAGAATAAATTAAGGAAAGGGAGAAAGAGGAAATGAATGGCACAATATTTCACTAAAGCCACACGGTGACTCTCAAATATCACCACCCAGCTGAAATTACACACAGCAGCACTGAACAGATGAACCTCAACAGGTCATTTAGTCTCCAACATTAAATCAGGTGAAAAAGCCAGACCCTTTGTTTCACACAGAAACGGCTCTTCCCCAACACTTGTTTTAAGAAATAAGATACTCAGAGTAAATACGGGATTAACTGACTTGTTAGAATGCTTGTGTTTGCAGTTTGCACCCTGACTTAGGTCAAAACTGTATCTAAAATCCAGGATGACAGTGACACCTGACTGAGCTCGTCAACAGTTTTTAAAACTAGGCACATGATACCAGCTGTTTTAATGTGGAACAGCAACATTTTTATTACAGAACTCTTAAATTACCAACAGTCTACCTCATAGAAGAACTGAGTTTGGAGAAATTTGACCCTCTGCCACATAATATTACACTGTATGAATAAATATTTTACATAAAACACACCTACAGCTCAGTCACATGGATGTAGAAAGTCTGTTAGGATCACAGAGACAGCTTGTCCCACGTCATGGTGCCAGATCCACTTAAAGTAACTCACTGACCTTCTGTCAAATTAGGTCTTTAATCAACTTCTGCTGGTTCATCAAGCTTGATAGCAGTTTCTCCAAGGTGTCCAGGACTTATTTGGTGCTCAGTATCTTTAATACTTTTATATCATCTCAAAAACAGCACAGGTTAGAAAATACTGGACACACATTTGTGAAAACTGTCACCAATAATCTTGTCACACAACAGCAAGTTGATCAAGGAACTTATTTGCCACAAAAGCAGCACATTTCTCTAAACACCAATATGAAACATGGGGGGAAAGAAGCCAGAGGACAGTTCTCTCACCAGGAAGAGGCTCCGTTTGAGGCTCCTTAAAGTAAGAGGGAGAAACGCAACACACAGGCAACAGCGTTAGCTGGG
>NW_018131054.1:0-1221 GCF_001952655.1 Monopterus albus
TTCAGCAGGTAATCACTGGACAATTTGTTTTTGAAGAAATACTATGAAACAACGCATTTGGAATTAGGTAATAAGCAAAAAAAAAGAAAAGGTGTGAATGCAAATTTTAGATACTTCATATTAAGCACTTGAACCCCACCCCCACCCCCACCTTACCTCCTACTCCATGCTCCACAGTAGGAACCACACATGCCGGCATCATTAGTTCATCTTCCACTGGTCTAATGTCCATTCCATCTTCTTGAACCTGCACAAAAATACATTAGTGTAACACAAAATACAGCTAAGCTTTGAGTTATCTATTCTCACCATGTGCTAACCTGGAAAACCAGGTGAAATGCAGCAGAAAGACTGTGATTTGGCTGGAGGTTTACCCCTAAAGACACCTGGATGGAACTGCTCTGCTACCACAGGCTCAGAGGTTCCATTTCCATTCATAATTAATATGAAGAACAAAATAATACACTTATCACCTAATGGATGACAGGAACGTTATTGTAATATGGAGAAAATTCATCCTCGGACAGAAACAGAATCTGAGGGAGGGTCATTAGGTAGAAGTGTAATCGAGTTGTTAATTCAAGTCCAGGACACATTTGGAAAGTCTGACCCCAAGAAAAAACTGCTTTTCCTCACAGCAGCCCACCAGCTGGGGAGGGGGTTCGGTTCACCGCTTAGCTGTGTGACTCCAATTGGCTGAACTCCAAGTGACGTGCAGCCGGGCACCCGTGAACGCCGACGGTCCTCTGCGAGAGAAAATGTCACATTCTCAGGTCCATCAGAAACCGATATCCTTCCATTACCATACAAACTGGTCGTTTGGCCGTCTGAGGGGAAATCATGCAGAACATCTGACAGCGCTGCCTCGGCTCTGATTTCCTTCTGTTTTATGGCTCTGTTTGTTTTGCTGTGCAGAGGTGGAGGAGGCTGAGAGACTGAAAGAGGTGCAGTCATTTTAGCCGGCAGCAGGGAGCGAGTTGGAGGGCAACCCCAGACAGACAGAAAATGAAACGTAATTGAGACCATTTAATTTTTTGGTAAAACAAGGCACATGCAGAGGAAAGTGTCTCGAATTCAGCGTATTTTATATTATCACCAAAAAGGTGTCGTGAGATTCTGAAGACGTCTGTGATCATTCACTGACTAACAAACCAAAACTGGGTTTGGCTCTATTACCACGATGCTGTGACCCAGTGAACCAGCAACTCAATGAAACGGCCA
>NW_018131055.1:0-1221 GCF_001952655.1 Monopterus albus
GTTGGTAATGTTGCTGTGTTCCCAGTTACAATATTTGAAGGAAAGTAAGACGTAATGGTGAATGTAAATATGGTTTTAAAAAATTAGCATTTATGAGAGTGCCATTTACGTGCATAGCTTCTCTTATCTATTCATGTAAATTTGCCAGGAACAGAAGACCTAAAATGACTTAAAACATTTCACTGAGAATGTGGCACTCCATTGAAACGTGCACTGAAAACACTCCACAGATGTGCAGATGTAGCCATCAAGTGTTATTTGCTGACATTTTAAAGGCCTCTGGTATCTTTGTTACTGCACACTGATCATTAGGAAAATGCCAGCGCTACCGGCCTTTTAGATTCATTGCCTTCAATTACAACATCTCCCACATACAAATCTGATAAAACTGTGGAGCACTTTGGGAAACTTCTGCTACTTGGCAGTCATATTTACCATTATTTTGCAGATATGCTTTTCTAGCTTTTATACCTTTCTACACCACCAACCACTCAGGTAGAAAGTGCAAGAATAATAGCTGCCAAAGTCCATGTCCCCTAGATTCTGTGCTGCACCTTTTCTTTATTCTCTTCATGTTCTGAGACAAAATTCTTCATTCTGCCTTTTTCTGACTCCTCTGTATTCTTCCCAGAAGGTAGCACCTACAGCCTTTAGCATCTCTCAGCAGACCCAGACCTGTAGTGTGCAGTTCTAGCAGTTAGAGATTAGGTCTTGTTTTGGTTCTTTGCTTTGTCTGTTTGTCTGTCTGTTGTGCTAAGTCATTTAAAATAATGCTGTATGATTGTCACAGTAAATGGTGTGTTTGTGCAAAGGTGAATGCTCTCCCTCATCTAGCTGTTAAAGTGGCAGACTCTTTTGTCCACGCTGCAGCATTTTGGTTCACTTAGATGTTTTGTTAGAGGTTTGTGTCGTCTGAAAAACTCCTGGAAAATTTTTGAATTTCTGTTGCATGTTCCAGGGCAAGGAGATGATCGACGGTGCATAATCCAAGGTTCAGAAATATGTAGATAATAAATACAAATGATCTCCTACCACAGTGTTTCTGAAGATTAATGATCAAGAAATAATAAAGCACATTTAACTGTGTAGCACTACAGCTTTATGCCAACTGAATTTTCATGCCTTTTCCTGAAGAAGAAATTTAACCCCTTGAGCTCTGTCAGACCCCATGGATTCTTTTTTACAAGCTTGTGTTCGGCAAGACATTGTTCAAACGAGATT
>NW_018131056.1:0-1221 GCF_001952655.1 Monopterus albus
AGTGAAAACACTGAAGACCTTTTCTTTGGACTTTTGTCAGTTAAATGTTCAAGCAAATTAACAAATAATAGATTTCAGATTTTATTGCATTTTGGAAAATGCCCCTGGAAATGGGTTGTTGTTTTCTTGGGATTATTTCAGTCCACTTTCATAAAAGGCCTATAATTGTTGTATTCAGTCATGCAGTTGGCAGAGACAGTAAGAAAGGCATTCATCCCAGAGATCGAAATCCTCCATTCATCCTCATACTATGAACAGTGAAAGCTAAGTTTTGACATAATGTATGCTCCTCTGAATTTGTTATTAAAGGTAATGTTTGCCCACAAGGTACAGTGGTATGCACATAATAAAGTTGTGATATGTGTAATAGGTTTCAACATAATTTTTAAATAAATGCATTATACGGTAGAATAGAAAGCTAAAGCTCTAACAAGTCTAAATTTGCAATATACACCTGCAAAGGTCAGTACTAGTGACCTGACCCAACCCATACAAGTAACATTAGTAAAGCACAAGCTCAGTCACTCACTTTAATACTCATCCAGACTATATTTAAGCATAGGTTAGTATAATGTACTGTCCCATACAGATGTGTAAAACACTCAGTCAGCTACTACTTGTTACTGATGTACTATAAAGCAACACAGATGTAACAAATTTTGTGTCAATCACCTGGTCAATCAAAAGTGACTCCCTGCTTCTCTCAGTCATCTGCATTCTCCGTTTCAGAATGAAGATGGATTGAGGTATTAGAGGTTGTGTCATAGGTAGAGATGTAATGGTATGAAAATTTAACACCACGATTATAGTGACCAAAATTATAACGAGTATCAATATTATCACAGTATTGTTAAAATGTGTTGAAAATTTTCAAATAGTACTTACACAAATGGAACTCATTCATTTAAAATTTTATTGTGAGAGAGCACTTAGTGTGTGATATCACTGTGACATCAAGCTCTCTCCTGCAGCCTGCTTGCAATTTTTCTGTTTTCTGCTCTTATTTTGTAACCTTAAACTTTCACAAACAAATTATACACTACAATGTTGAGAAAATTGTATGAATTTAAAAAATATCCTTATTAGGATGTTCTGTTTTTGAATGAAGCGACAAATTCCCGAGGGATTGCCACTTCACTCTCTCAAAGACTCCCATTGCAAAAAAGATTCAGATATATAACATTTTTGTGCGTTTTCATAATTTATGTCTTTAGGAAATAA
>NW_018131057.1:0-1220 GCF_001952655.1 Monopterus albus
CTCTCCCATATTAATACTCTTTACCTTTACGAGTAGACATAAGACTTTTGTTTGATTTGGTGCTATACAAATAAAATGATTGAATTTGATTGAATATGGGAGAAACATGATCTCTCTTGCTAGTCCCCATGCCATACTCATTTTCCTTGTTTCCAGCAATGTACAGTAATGTTTAATCTTGAGTATCTCTAGATTAGCTTTGCACCCCTCATAACTCCAAATATTCAATAGTCTGTAATTATTTCAGAATGATTTAACCAAAGATCCTCTTCCTAAAAACGAGAGGATAGTTTGTGAATGTGCACATGTCCTGCTCCCGATGCTGTGCCACAAGTGGACATCACAACCAACCACAACGGCATCAATTATTAATTTGAATTTCTCCTCCATAAATAGGTAAACAACGGCATATGAAACGAGCTTTGTAACACTCTAAACTGGGGGGGAGGCAAACTACAGCCTGCAGGCCACATTCGGCCCATTGGTCCTTTTAATCCGGCCCATCGATGATTGGTACAGGATTGCCCAAATCAAATCATAATTATGACTGCATTCATTTGACCTTGTCCTGTAATGCCTGGCGTTTCACCAGGTGGCGCATTAGGCGTGGTGATACATTGACTTGATTTTGCGGAGCCAGGGCTACTCTCAATTATTACTCTGCTACTGCTCTGAATCCATCTGCAATAATGAGTGGGCCAAAGAAAAGAAAAGAAAAGTCGACAGTGAGTGCCGAGTGCTCAATAAGGAATGGACAACTAAATATTTTTTTTACTGAAGTCCAGTCAAAGGCTGTATGTCTTATTTGCCAAGAAACCATTGCGGTTTTAAAGGAATACAACATCAGCCATCACTTTTCTACCAAGCTACCATGCTAATTATGCTAACAACCAGTCAATGCAAGAATGGATGGCTACTGCTCAGAGGCTGGCAGCTAGTTTGCAGGCTCAGCAAAACACCTTTATCCAACAAACTGCCATCCAAGAATCAAGCACGAAGGCAGGTTATTTGCTGGCATTCAAATTAGCAAAGACCAGCAAGCCTTTCTCCGAAGAGGAGTTTCTCAAAGAGTGCATGGTAGAGACAGCAGGTAACTTGTGTTGTGAGAGCAAGAACAAATTTGAAAAAATTAACTTATCACACAAGACAGTGACTCGCCGTGATGAGCTAAGTGACGAAGACTTAGCTAGTTGGCTAAACAAAAAAGCGGAGTCATTTAC
>NW_018131058.1:0-1220 GCF_001952655.1 Monopterus albus
GCTTAATTATCAAGGAGCTCATGTGGCATTTGAAGAAGGTCCCTTTGCGGCACATTAGCCCACTTTATCTAATTTTCATTTAGGTTCCCATGAAACACCCACAACACTCTGAGGAGCTCTTATCATGACCTTTTAGAAGGGTGTGTTTGTTGCAGTAACCATCCAACAGCTTGAGCTGTTGATTTAACATCGCTTCATATCCTCAAGCGAAGTTAAATCATTGCAAATATTGGATTGTTGAATGAAATGCCTGTTAAAAGTATGACTACTCACCCCCTTGTCACAACTCTTGGCTACAACATTTATTGCTTCTAATGTGAAAATTCGCCTTAACAATGGCAATGATATCTATGTATAAACATTAGAATGAATAAAAGTAGAAAGAAATGTGCGGTTAAATTCAAATCAATTGGCTCCAAATGTATTACAGTGTTTAAATACTTAAACTGTTTCAGCTTAATTAAAAACAATTTGCATGAATTTATACCTGCATTCACCATTTCCTGCTTTCCAAATTGTGCACAAATTTTTGTTGGCCAAGATGAATGGTAATTATTGTATAATACACCTGCTTATCTGCATTCATATTGAATCGTTTGCATCCTTAGAAGAGGTGGAGCAGTGCCAGTCGAGATGCCATTAGGGAGAAAGCAGTCTTTCTATTACAGTGGTAACAGTCAACACCTGCATGGTTAAAGAGTCCAACAAGAACACAGTAAGACTTCAAAACAAGGAAGTTGTTTAATTTCAAAGTCTGCAGGGGGCAGGGAGTTGTTGGACAAGGATGTTGTAGTGGATATGACAGAATTGACTGAAATTACTTTGCCTCTTGTTCTTTCTGTGATCAAGCAACCTTTGCTTGATATGTATGATAGCACAAAGTTGAAAACCCCCCTCCCCTTTCCTCTTCTTCCTAAGCAGTACACTCCACCTGGCTCTTCTCTGCTTTATGGAGGTCTGTGAAGAGCGACCTGAGTCAGTTGTAAGCCTTTATCCCTCTAGGCAGAATATCAATCTACATCTTAACACAGTCGATCAAATCAGAAGCTCTGGGTTAGTATAGAGGATGATATGTTGTTAATTGTGCAGAGAGTAAAAGTGAAGGATTGGAGAGCTCTCATTGTTCAGATAGTCATAACCACATTCTTAGTGAAATATGTCCTTTCTCCCTGTCTCCACTTTAGCCCATTGCAATGTCTTTTTTTTTTTTTTAGCCAGCT
>NW_018131059.1:0-1219 GCF_001952655.1 Monopterus albus
TTCCAAGGGCCAGATATAAATGCTGGGACGACCATACTTTTACTGTTGCAGCCCCTAAATTGTGGAATAGTCTACATTTTAATGTTAGATCAGCTACTTAACAAAGTACTTTTAAATCATTGCTTACAGTACTTTTAAATCATTTCTTAAAACATATTTATTTGGCTTGGCATTTAATACACAGTAAGGCCTGATGCATTCCTTTTAATTTTAATTTACCGAATGTACTTTAACTGTGTGTCTGTGTTATTGTGCTGTTTTATTTTTGAGCAATTTGCTGGGTTGATTATGAATATAAATACCACCCCTGGAGAAGCTGTTGTGATAAGCAGTTCCTGTGCTGGTCACCGCTGTGATTGTTTTTGAAGTGAATCTCCCTCCATTGCTCTGTGTCCTTCTTTCCTTTGAGATTGTTTAGGGGATTACCGCATACTCTGTGGGGGTGATAATTGATGTAAGCGTAGTGCTGCAGAAGTTGGCGTCCGTCGCACATGTTGTGCTAGGGCAACGTGCGGCCAAGGAATGATAAGCCACTGCTGCGTTGCTTTGCTTTGCTTAGCTTTGTTTTGCCTGCTTTGCTTATTTTTGTTTTTGTTTATGTTAAGAAGCTTACTCAGCATTATATTTCCTATTCATTGTATAGTACACAAATTTTATGGTGTGTGAGCCGTATGTAAATGGTTTGAGGTGCAGGGAGGCACAACCCTCTTATGTTTGGTTTGGGTTTAGTATGGACTGATTGTTGTGATGTTTATTTATGGGTCTTTTCTAACCTCTAGACCTCTGACCATTTTTATTCTTGTTCTGCACTGTATTTATTGAGTGGGGAGCAAATTCTTCTTAAGCATAGTATTTTACCTTCTGGGGTTAGGCCTTTTTTTTAAACATTGTTTCACCATTAACTTATACACTGACTCAAATAAATCCTTACTTTTGTGGACAAAACTGTTAGATATTAGTAAATCAGTCAGATAATTGTTAGACATTAATGTGTTGAATTTGATGTGTTAATAATTATTTGTTAGTAATGCAATTTAGTAAGATTCAAAGTCTGCTCTACTCTGCTCTGTTTCAAGGTTGGAAGATAAAGTGTTGATTCTGAAAAGTGTACCATGACACCAATTGTTTTCTTGTATTAATCTTGTGTTATAATATTATGTCTGAATGAATGTCTTAGTTACGCACCACGCGACAACATACACACACCAGTGGCGGGCCG
>NW_018131060.1:0-1219 GCF_001952655.1 Monopterus albus
ATTTGTGAAGTTGTGCTTATCACCATTAAATGATGTGGTGTCATCTTTAATCAAATGCAAATCAGGCTTTTATTTTTTTAATGATGTGGAAAATAAAGAGCAACTTTGGCCTAAGTCAAAACGCATGAACCTGCAAAGTGGACCAATGCAGTTCTATTTTATGAGTGTTGATGTGTGTGTGCGTCCAGGAAAATGGTCAAACATAGCTACTCCAAAAACCACAGTAGGCAGCACCAGCCACTGACTCACTGTTTCTATGACTCACAACATCTGAATGTACAGGCAGGGCTGGATATCTGTGAGCCTCGTTGTTTTATGTTCATACAAACATTTTCACAGTCATTATGCATTCAAGTACCACAACTACAAACTCTTGACTTGCTTGATTTGCACAGAATTATCTTTTATATTCTAGCTGCTGTACAATTTTTCAAGAGTACAGGTAGGTATGGCAAGGTCTTAAAATTCTATGGGAAAATTGGAAATTACACCCAACAAGTTCTCATACATCACAGAAAACAGGAATTTGCTATGCTGGTAGTCACATTACAGGTATTAATACACTTTCTTTGTGTGTGTAAGCCTCAACTGTCTGAGAAAGCCCTGAAATTACATTCCATTACCTAATCCGTTTTGGGAAGGCCATCTGATGAAATATGCAAAGGTGAAAAGGGTCAAAGGCTGGGTTCTTGCATTTTGCAGAATTAGCCCATTTCATACATTTCTCTTGTTCTTGCTAATCGATTGATACCATTTCCCTCTTCCTCTGCATGGCTCTTCATGTGACATGAAGTATTAATACCGTTTAGGATTAGGAGCACTTGTGTTTAAGCAGCAAATCTCTCTGAAAATGCAAATATTAATGCTAAAGCTGTTCAGTGCAAAATGGCAGGCATACCTCAACTACCACAAGCAATGTTGATGACAAACTGTATTTTAAAGCATCACCTTTATCTACATTTAAAATGTTGAAGCATATTATTGGCTATATATGCAGTTGCTTTATAACTTCATCATAGGTCAACACTTTGCAAAATTTACACATCTGTCAGCAGTGCAAAGAGGCAGGGAACGGCCAACCAAACCTAATTCACAATCTGTCAATTTAAAGCCACCTTGGATATGGACAAATATCCTCATAGCTACGACATGATTTGAGGTAGTTTGTATTTAAGGGGAATCTCTATTTGATTTAACAATACATCCACCGTGTAACTCA
>NW_018131061.1:0-1219 GCF_001952655.1 Monopterus albus
TTTCTCTCTCTGTCTTCTCACATTGACCTCCCATCTTAACTTCCACACTCTCACACTTCTTGATCTTTTCCGTGAGCTGTATCACACTTTAATGGTACAATCAACATTATTGAAAGGTTGCTGATAATAAACGTCCTTTATCTTGGAGCATTTAATTTTTTCTCATGCTTTCCATGCCCCACCCAACCACATGAGGCCTGAAGGATGAGATCCCTGCTTATGTGTATAATTACCTCGTTAAGCTCATTAACAGAGTTCAGGCCCTTGTCTATTCTCTCTAGCTTCTCTCTTTGTCTCCAAGTGGTTTATTTTATGCTCGTCATCTTCCTCCCTCACCCACTGTGACACCTGCACAGCTGAATATATCTATTTTCCCCCTTTGGTGCTCCTGTGTTTTCTCCTGGGTATTGCATCTTTTATCTTTTCCTTGTATTAACAAGAAGCCTCACCCCATGTCTCCTTATCGTTTCCTGCTACATCAGTCGATCCTCTTTTCACCACAGAGTTCAACAAATGATTTGAAAAAAATCATTACATAAAAGGACACCCCAAGTTTGACTACAAAAATGCAATTGCTCATTTCTTCCCGCTGTGCAACAGAGAATAAAGGCTGATGTAAACAGAAATGTTCATACCTAAATATAGAGTCTCATCATTGCAGATCGGGTCCTGTGAAAGTCTTTCCTGTAGAACCATGCCCAGTTACCCCTGATCAATTCAGAGAGTAAACTCAGAAAACTCCAACACTAACCTAACTTAAACACACACAAGTTCACATTCACAAGATGCAAACAGATTCACAGACAGCATCCTCTTCAGGCAGATAGGGCGTGGAGTCTAAACTAGCACAGCCTAATTCTCTCTGGCTATACAGAGATAAAGATGGATGAAAGAAAGATCTAGGTCATAAATGGTGGAGAAAACATAGGAATAGGTTATACACTACAAGCCCTTATTTCACTGTGTAAAGTCTCTGTGGCATGCAGATTAGTCGATGTAATATTATAGGAGACATCCCAAAATACAGTAAGCAGAAGGCACACTTGACAGGTTATCAAACTGAAATATGTTATAATGATGAGCAAATGTAAAAAGAGTACAGATGTATGACTTAATGTGAAGATAAAAATCACAACTTGCAATGCAAACAGTGATGATTTGGCTCATGTAAATGAGAAACCAAAAGGCAATAATAATGTCAGTGCATGTCAATATTTAT
>NW_018131062.1:0-1219 GCF_001952655.1 Monopterus albus
ATCAAACAACCAGATATTTCCTATAAGCAGTTGTTAGAAAGTATCTTTGAATGGATGATTCTACAAGGACAGTTTTACAGCAATCCAGGCTATACAGTATGAGCTTGTTGTGGCCTGACCTGAGCTCATCTAAGCCCCTCACACAACCCTCACCCCAAGTCATTACTGTACCTCTCAATCATATCTCAAGCCACAGGTGTAATTCACAGGCCTACAAGATGTTCTGCAAGACAAGAGATGAGACTGGGAGAAGTGTGATGAGCAGAGGGGCCAGGGAAAAATAGGACCCTCATGTCCGACCTTGGTGTAGAAGGAAATGAGCCCGCTGCATTAGCAGAGAGAAATTGTGACCTTATTCACCTCTACGAGATACCAAAGAACAGGGAAGATACATGATTTGCAGATAAGGGGGCTCTGGAGGTAGGTAGAAGTGATACATAATAATACGAGGCCAAGGAGGCTTGGAGTCGCATACACAGGTCCCAAAAAGAGTGTTTAAAGTCAAGCATTTCGAAAGTTGGATACTTCATGGTGATTGGAGGTGGAAACACCATCAGAGATGATCTGAGCCTGCCTTTCCTTTTCTCTTTGCTTCACTTGTCCTCTGAAATTTTAGCTACTTTCATACCTTGACTGATTATTTCTTAAAATAGTTGTCACTCATATTTGATAACGCCTCCAAATCCAGTAACATGTATACTTGCTTTACTTTACTGAAATGCTTCATTTGAATTTGTTATTACTGAATACATATTTGGCTCGATCATCGTTAAGATGACTGACTGATATTGTATCTTTTGATTATTTTTCAACACTAATTTGAACTGAAATGTGACTTTTGCTGTCTAACATTTCCATGATTTCTTGTGTGTAAACACAGCCGTGAGCAGGTAACAGAGAAAAGTGATGGAGGAAATGAAAAGCATAAAAGGAGGAAATAGCATTTTATTTCACAGCACTGATTTTCTGACTCACAGATACAAACCGGAGGAGCCATGTTTGTGTATTATTCCAGTGAATGGTTGGAGTCACAAAGCTATAGACTAAACCTGTGGTCATATCTGTCTGCACACATGCGCACACGACCAGAAACACCAGTGCTGTATGTAGGATAAAACGCTATGAAAGTTTAACATCACAATTATTGTCACCAAAATGATCACAGTTATCAATATTGTCACTGTACTCTTAGAATGTGTAGAAAATACTCAAACTGTTC
>NW_018131063.1:0-1218 GCF_001952655.1 Monopterus albus
ACATATAAACAATCTGTATGATTCAGACTTTGACTAAGATATTCCTACCTTTTGAGTAACACTTGCATCTTCTATCTCCAGTTTATGTGGAACACAAACAAAGATATGCCTATGAAAGGTTTTGATGAGAGTGGTGCTGGCCCGCATTCAGAGCAGTATACTGGACACCCTGGACCACCTGCAGTATGCCAACCAGCCCAACAGGGCCACCTCAGACAGCATCGTGGCTGCCCTCCACTATTCCATTTCTCACCTGGAAAATGGGGACTCCTACATCAAGATACCTTTCATTGACTACAGCTCCGCATTCAACACAGTTGTCCCCAACAAACTCACCTACAAACTGCCCACACTGGGTCTGCACCCCACCCTCTGTGACTGGCTCCTGGACTTTCTGACTGGCAGGCCCCAGACTATCAGGATTGGCAATAGAACTTCAGCCAGCATTGTTATTTGTAAAACAAACAAAGACAGGCCTAGTTGTGTTCTCCAGTCTACAAATAAACAATCTAAATATGATTCAGAATTTAAGATATTCCTAACTTTTGAGTTATACTCATATCTTCTACTTCCAGTTTACCTGTAAAACAAACAAAGACAGGCCTAGTTGTGTTCTCCAGTCTACAAATAAACAATCTAAATATGATTCAGAATTTAAGATATTCCTAACTTTTGAGTAATACTGCCATCTTTTGCCTCCAGTTTACCTGTAAAACAAACAAAGATAGGCCTATTTTTGGTCTCCAATCTACATATAAACAATCTATATGATTCGGAATTTAAGATATTCCTACCTTTTGAGTAATACTGCCATCTTTTGCCTCCAGTTTACCTGTAAAACAAACATAGATAGGCCTATTTTTGGTCTCCAATCTACATATAAACAATCTATATGATTCGGAATTTAAGATATTCCTACCTTTTGAGTAATACTGCCATCTTTTGCCTCCAGTTTACCTGTAAAACAAACATAGATAGGCCTATTTTTGGTCTCCAATCTACATATAAACAATCTATATGATTCGGAATTTAAGATATTCCTACCTTTTGAGTAATACTGCCATCTTTTGCCTCCAGTTTACCTGTAAAACAAACATAGATAGGCCTATTTTTAGATAGGCCTAGTTGTGTTCTCCAGTCTACATATAAACAGTCCAATTATAATTCAGAATTTAAGATATTCATACCTTGTTAGTTATACTCATATCTTCTGCCTCC
>NW_018131064.1:0-1217 GCF_001952655.1 Monopterus albus
AAAAGCACTACCTGTTATGTTCTTCTAAAAAACACAAAAAACATCTTTAAAAACAGTCCTATAAATGACAAAGTGATTTGTTTTAATGAAATTATTGTTGAAATACATACAGGATATAAGATGGACTTTTTTTCACGAGTTTTTTGATTTTTCAACCCCCTCAGTAAGGCATCTATCAAAAGCCTCATTAGACTTTTCAATAGATTTTCTGACTTTATCAAGTTCCTGCTTCAGTTTTTCTTCAAGGTTTTTGCACACATCCATTTTTTTGGCAGCCTGAATTAAAACAAACACATTCTGAATTTAGCCATGGTGGAGCAGTGGTTACTACTGTTGCCTGACAGCAAGAAATTTCCAGTTTCAAGCCCCAGTTGACCCTGTGCCTTTTTGTGCAGAGTTTGCATGTTCTCCCTGTGCCTGTGTGGGTTCTCTCCCACAAAAGCTGGGGCCATTAATTCACCAGCTCAACTGGTTAATCGAGTTGGGAGAGAGAGAGAGAGTCAAGAGTTTTAATTAAATATTTTCTTGTCCCAGCTTATGAAATGTATTAACACACCTTACTAGAAACATTTAACCCTTAACTGCTAGGTTTCCCCACTTAAGGTAGGAATAATCATGTTGTCCCACTCTGACAGTATCATTGTGGATCATCTTGTTCAAGTAGCTGCCTTTGCATCTCCTTGAATGTTTCCATCCCCTGTCATTCACCACCTGATCACCAAATGCCCTCAGACTTCACCACCAGTCTCTGTCTCCAGGCATCTACACCCACCTGCTCCTGTTGCTTCATTCAGGATGGTGGGTGTCCCAGAATTCTGTGGAGCTGTAGACTACAAGCTTCAGACTGCGAACAAGTGCCAGGACCTAGACCTAGAACTTAGTGAAGGACTGAGGTCAAGAAGAACTTGAATTATTGCTTCATAGTTGTATTTGACCTTTTGGCCACCAAAATCTAATCAGTTCATCCTTGAGTTCAAGTGAACATTTGGGCCAAATTTCAAGAAATTTTCTCACAACATTAAATTTAAATTCTTTGACAACAATGTCAAAGAACAATATCAACACAGTGAATACTACTGACAGAAGTGTAAATTCAATATGACACTGGAAACAAATGTGTTTACCAATTAATATTTGACTAATTTGTTCACCTATTCAGATTGTAACCCTTCTTCTTCAGTAGTAATAAAGGAGAAATTTAGAGAATTTGACTTGCA
>NW_018131065.1:0-1217 GCF_001952655.1 Monopterus albus
AAAAAGTCTATTGGAAATTAGGAACATTTTCATGAGTTCCATATTGATATTTCTTTTCAGATGATACTGTATCTGGTATATTCTGAGCAGAGCACAAGCCTGCAGATATTTTATTTGACTTATCGCTTAGCTTTTTACAGTAGCTTAGTTAATTCTTCACAGGGTTTTACTGGACAATTCACTTAATTGTCAAGAAATCCTGGTTATATCTTTGATAAGATGGTTATCCCAGTTACACCCGGCAAGGACAGAATCTTCTACTTGAGAGGTTCTATCAACAAAAACTCAGGTAAGCTAAACAAGCTAGTTCAAAGCTATGTATGTGGTAGTAGCAGGTAGCTAGCAGATACAGTACCTAGCACAAGTACTGTAGCCTTGAGTCAAAGAAACAATAACGCATGCCAAGATAATAAACGTATTAAACATTATCACTTTGTTGTCAGAGATACTCGTATTTTCTAAATGTACTGCTGTACATGTGTATTAGTTTATAATGCTTCAGGAGCCTTTGGAGAATAGAGATCTGACCTGAACCCATCCCCCACACTCTCTGGAATGCCAGAAATGCTGCAGTTCTCCCTGATCTACCAGCCTACCAGCCTAGCTGCCTTGGAGATGCTGGAGAAATCTTGGGCAGGAAAGCTACAGTACAGTCCAGGACAGAGCACTGCAGCATGCTAATGCCTGGAGAGGTTTGCTAGTGACAGCACAGACACCTGTTTGAATGGTTGCTGGTATATTATGTTTACTGAGTTGATATTTTGAGAAATGTCAGCCACTGAGTGTCAATCACATTTCATGAGATTAAAAAAATGTATTCTAACCACAACTAAAGACAGGAAAAAAAACACAATTATACCTTGTTCATTTGAAGGCCAGGGGATCTTCTTGTTTCCCCCATCGTGGAACAGGACTTAAAGGACTTCTCAGTTATTTATAGTCTGTCCATTTTAGACTTACAGTATGTTTGAGTGAACAATTTAGAGCTGCATTACAAAGGGCTCACTACCCACCTATAATAAAAGCAGCATGGTTTTGATTTTTCATTTTAAAAGAATTTAGTGTCACATACTTTACTCAATGCACACCTTGACGCAACAGGGATGAAACCTCTGGTCATGTTGTAATAAAGCAAAATGCCATCTGCAAATCATAATGCATTCACCCTGCCTTCATTACTTTTTTATTTTAAAAATCTCTTCTGATCCCCAACTCAT
>NW_018131066.1:0-1217 GCF_001952655.1 Monopterus albus
GTCATCTCAGCAGCTGTCCTACTTTTTTTTGTGTTTTGATAAGGTTCCATGTGTAATTGGTGTGAGATGCTCAAACTTACTGAATCATAATTAGATGTTTATTTTGAGCACAAGAAGAGAATAATCAGATGCTCTCTAAGGATCAAATTAATGTTCTTAAAAGAGCAGGGTCAAAATGACATTGGAGAGTTGTAACAAGAAAAATGCAGGCAACATATGTTTGTCATTTCCAATATTTCTACATGAAACTGCACGTGTAAGATTTCATGGATTAAATTACTGCACTTTTAAGGCTTGAATGATGTTTTCAGATAGTAAATTCCTGCCTCATCAAACTTCAATTTTAAGTTTTGGTTCTACTGTTTCTGTCAGGTTTGCCCGGCTGCCTTTCTCACTCTCTCTTTTTCGGCCCCTGATCACACCACCTAGCACACCTGCTCCACATCCCCCGATTATCATTATCACCAGCTGCATTTCATTAGTCCTATCCCTACTTATACCCCGCTCACATATCACTCCCATGCCGGTTTATTCTCGTTCCTCAGGCCCATTTGATTGTTGTTTTTTTTCGTATTTTTTACCATTTGTCTCTCACCCATAGTTCGCCATTGTCCTCCCAGTACGATCTTCCACTCTCCGTCGCCGTTTCTCCTTCTGCTGTTTTCCTCCTCCACGGACGTCTCCTCCGGACCCTGGACTTACTTTGCCTTTCCAGTCTCCACCATTTTAGGTCGATGCACAGTCTCCTTAACTCATCTGTACAACCCCTGCCTTCTTTCTCCGTAGCCACCACCATCTCTCCGTCGACCAGCTCAGGAGTGACCCCAGCGTCCGCAGCCCAGCCTTCTCCCATCCATCTCACCACAAACTGGTTTCTCTGCTGCTGATCGACACCCGGTTACTCTCATCATTCTACACTTACTTATTATCGTATGGACTTGTTCTCACTGCACTGTAAATAAATTTAGCACTGCTTGCACCGAAATCAGCTACCTGGGTGCCTCTCTTTACTCGCTCTCCTCCGTGTCTGAGCGGACATAACAGTTTCAGAAACCAATAAAACAAAGAAGAAAATTATTAATCCACAAAGATGGATATAGACAAAAGAATGGAATTGTGATGAGTGCGCAACACGGTCTGCTACTATATTTGACAAATTAGAAATCCGTTGAATAACCATTGAATAAAGTTTAATAAAAACAAGGTACAGTTATTCT
>NW_018131067.1:0-1216 GCF_001952655.1 Monopterus albus
CCTGACTTATGAGCAGCCACAATGCGCGACCGCCGGCGCATCAGCAAAAGACATGAGCTACTGAGCATGTGCAATGTCCTGTCCTATGGAAACTCAGACAAGCTAGGTCACATGACCACTAATTTTAGAAGAAAATAGGAACTGAATGGATTCACTCAACACTGTTACATTGTATTAAATCAAGTGGCTTTTGTGATTATAACAAGTTTTCAGTTTTAGTTTAACCTACTAAAGTGGGTTGTGTTTTAAAAGCTAACAGGTGTATTAATTAATTTGGACACAGATGCATTTCATTAATTGAGCATGTCATGAAGTTCACTTTTTTGAGTGCCCCACTGAGCATTCTTCACATAACCAAATGCTTGTGTGTACAATTGCTCCCTTACAAGAATAAACTTATTGAAAAGACTACAGCCTTGTCCTCGTTTTACTAAATTTCTCTAACATTAGTGTAGTGGGTAAAATCAATGCACAGGGAAAATTACTGCAGTGCCAAAAATCATTTATTGAACAATATTATTGAAATGTGATTGTGACTGGGAAACAGGATCACCTTATTAGTCTTTTAGTCTTTTGTCACTCAGCAGAGGAAGTCAAGTAGTCTGGTCACTTCTCCCCCAGGGTCTTCATGCACAACTCTGCTCCTGATCAACCCCCCTGCTACTTTTTATTCCCATCTTTCTCCTATACATTCTTTCCTTATTAGCTCAGCCCTGCACAGTCATCTCCTTCTTTGAGGAAAACTCCTGACCATCTGACTTCCCCCTTGAGCAGCAGAGAAAAAAATAGAAGGTCGCTGACCTTTCCTAGTTACACAAGCATTTTCCTATCCTAACACTAGAAGTCTATTTTAATATCTATTCTAAGGGACATTTATGTAATATATCCCATAACACATGTTAATCAGGAATATGTTAACAAAGGATTAGCTACTAGACATATGTTTGTTGTAACCACTACAGAATCCCCTCCTCCCGTAGTTAGAAAGACTACAGAACTCCTAAACACTGTAAAACAAACACGCACAGAAAAATGAAAAGGACATTCATAAACACATTTGTCTGAATACATCACTTCCTAATACTAATCAGTAAGCCAAATTAACACTACTAACTACTAATTAAACATTATTCTCCTACCACATTCAAAAATGAATGTTAGGGTCGCTCGGACACGGAAGTGAGCGAGCAATAATAGACAGACCCAGGTAGCTGAC
>NW_018131068.1:0-1216 GCF_001952655.1 Monopterus albus
GCGCCTTGTTTGTTGTTGTCTCTGTGCCTTGTTTTGTGTATGGTTACTTCTACTGAACTCTGTGAATGAGCTTTACACAAACTCAGCGTGTGTCATGCATTTTAAATGCTGTCTGACTTAAAGAATACTGGTGTGAATGAGCTCTCCAGAACCGCTGAAGCTCTTAAGTGTCCAAAAAGCCTCTTAACAACAAAGCAATGACAATACATTTGTCATGTTTGGTTGTTGTTGGAGTCCTGCTGAGCCAACTGAAGCCTCTCCAGGCTGATTCTTCAACTGATCAGTAGGGGGCAGTGCATCCTTTTTCTACTCACCTCAACAGCTCTTCACATGTTTCCTGTTTAAACTACATCAGCCATTTGCATTTTAAGCATTTACTGTGTGTGCGTTACCGTGAAGAGGGCACACAGCCTGTCCACCTTCTCTGGATTCTTCGGTCCTCCGTTCTTGTTCAGTCTCACCATGAACTTCTCACTGGAAAACACAATGAGAACAACAGCTGTCTTTAACTTGAGAGTTTAACTTTAACCCCCATGTCATCAAGTGAGACTCTGAATTCTCACCAGGTGCTGCTGTGTAACTGACCTTTGACCTAAGAGAAATTCACAGGAACTACTGCAGCAGTCTCAGTTAGGGTCCTGCTGACACAGCAGTCTGGAGATCAAACTTGTGATTAAAGCTTTTCTGACACAAGGTTTAGTTTTTATGGGCCACATCACCAGAGCAGGCTAGCTGTCAGGTTGTCTTAAACATGTTTATGATATTAACAGTCCAGTGTATGAGCCAGATATGGTCCTGTCAGTCTGCACACTGTGCTCCAGGCCCAGGTTGAGAAACTCTGCAGTAACCACTCACAGTTTACCTCTCTGCCCTCACCAGTCTCCTCAGGGGCTTTTTGAAAGAGATAAAACTCTTCAGATTTCTCCTCAGGCCCCCTCTCTTCTCCCCCTGGAGCACCAGCAGCGAGGAAACACCAAAGCAGCGCGTCTCAGCCTTTTCAGGGAACAGCAAAGCATCGTCTGCTGGTGTCGGCGGCTCTGTTCTTATCAGGGGATGTGACTAAGCTGCCAGGCTCTGACTCAATACTCTGCTTGACATGAATCCAGTTAAGCCTCAGGTGTGTTACGAGATTTCTCCAATCACATGTGACTCTGAAAAATTGAGCGACACACTAATCCACTGACATAGGCTGCTTTTTAGTCAGTGATGCACATGC
>NW_018131069.1:0-1216 GCF_001952655.1 Monopterus albus
GGACTAAGCGGTAGAAAATGAGTGAATTAGACTTGATTGAAATGTCTGGCTTTGGGAGTTTTGATTATAATGTAACTCATTAGCTGTGTGCACTTTACCAGCATCTCCAAGTGCTCAAATAATAATCATCCTTAACATATGTCTAATAATGCTAATGTCATCAGGATGAGATAAGGCTGAGAAAATGAAGAAATAATTAGAATGTCCACACCACCTTTCCCCAGCCAATCACTTTTGATTTCCAAAGACTTCTTTACCTTTCAACATCTATTCCCAAAGTCTGGCACATACAGTATAACTGACTGGATGATTGATGGCTCAAATTTCCCTCCATGTAATGTCTAATATTAGATTCTGAATAATACGTAAGTCAGTCTGCACTGCTGAGAGATGGATGGCATGCACGGTGCACATGTAGACAGTTGCGCACGCACACCACATCACAACTCAAAATGTCTTGTATATCTGAGGGCAAGCATGCAAACATTTTAACACACAGTACAGACACACTCCCTGCTAAAATAGATACAATATTCTCTCCTGTAAAATATGTATGAAATGAAAAGATGAACACAAAACAACCAGAGCTGGTGCAAAGTTCAAAGATGCTGCAGCACATGTTGCCAAAGTACATTTTAAAATGTGTGGATCCTCTCTTGTCCCTTACTCCTTATTGTTCCTTACGAGGACCTTGTACTGTATATCATCTTCATTTTTAGATTTTAGACAGTAATCCTCTTCTGTCTGACAACCTCCATTTTAAAAACCTCAACTGATCCAGGATGATTGAACTGTTATGTTTTCTTCTGTGAAAATGAACCAGCTCAGATAACCATAATAGAGGTGATGCCAGACCACAAATTGAGGCTGGAGGTGGGAGTGGATCATGGCTCCAGCAGCCTCAGTGATTCAGTGACTCGCCCCAGACAACTGTGATCTGATGCTTAAAGCTTGTTTTGCTTGCTTTCAAAGCCCCAGTTCAAGCAGTCCACAGAGACTTGTTTTGCAATTTAATTCAAAAAGGGAAATGTCTTGCATATAGATTCATTACATGTAAAGTTAAATATTTCAAGCCATTTTGATTTTAATTTTGATGATTACAGCTTGTAACTCATAAAAATAAAAAAAAAATCCAGTATCGCCAAATATTAGATTATTTCATGCAGATGTGGAGGTGTGGCATGTTATTTTATTTTTTTTCCTGTTGTGAGCAGAC
>NW_018131070.1:0-1215 GCF_001952655.1 Monopterus albus
TCCTCAGGGATTGTAGTGAGGTCTTGCTGTGGATCCTTTGGGATCCCTTCATCGCAGTAATAGCCCGGGTTAAGAGCTAATATCATCTGAGCGTAGGATGGAGTTGCATTGAAAGAAGCCATAGTTGTCAGATGGAGATAGTTTTGTTCTCAAAGGGTGAGTGAATACCACCATCCAAGGTCTCTTTTTATTCTCCTAGAGGGGCGGAGGTGAATGGGGAGGGGCTCAGTTAGGCAAACAGAACTCTCTTCAGCATAACTGTCTCTTGCCACTCTTGACTTGTACGAAACAGGTCGGCGATTTCATCCCCCCATTTGTTAAATATTTCCACCCAGGCTTCGCATGGCATGTTGAGGGTCAGCTGGAAAATGCCACATTCAGTGTTGAACCGCTTCATGGACATAGTGCCGTTTATGACACCGGGTGAATGTGCTGTAATTTTGTAGTACCATCGACCGGCAGGTGTACTCTGCGTCTCCCAAACAGCTTTAAACACTTCAGCATTTGACCATTTCTTCCCCAAAACCTGGGTCAGTCGCACCTTCATGCTTTTGGCCTGCTCCATAAAACGGGGCATTTTCTTATCCGGTTGTCCATCATAATCTTCATCATCATCATCACGGCTTGAATTTTCAAAACACTCCTTAAGGTATTCTATAACTAGACATTTTAGAATACTCCAGTCGCTGGCCGTGATTGGGGTTTTAATAGTCTCAGGGGTAAAGAACAAGATGCACGGTGGCTTTCTTTGGTGCGTTGATTAAATCCATACTGTACAGAAGAACATAACCGAAATAACCTGCTTGTAGCTTGATTTCACCTTGAAGAGAAGCTGCGGGAGGCTTCTGGACACGAACAAGATGCATGGTGGCTTTCTTTGGTGCGTTGATTAAATCCATTTGCTCCGTGATAATGACCGGAGTGTTGCTGATGACTCCATCCAATTTCTCGTGAGGATAAGAAGGAGAAGCCATTTTTTTTCTCGGACATTAATATAGCCTATTTGCTGAATGAAAAACTTTTTTTGTTCTAGAAGCCTGTGGAAATCCCACCCTTTTTATAAAGAGACAAGCGTGAGTCTGTGCTTGCTGATAAGAAAAACGGTATGTCTGGGTTTATCTCTAAAATCGTATACTTAAAACGGAAATGTGATCACACTGTTCTGCTTGGATACATGTTATAAGAAGGGCAGTAATATGCTGTTCATTGAGAGTA
>NW_018131071.1:0-1215 GCF_001952655.1 Monopterus albus
ACACACACACACATCATGGAAATACTTTATAAGGATGTTGCATAATGGCACTAATGCTACTGTTCTCCATTCTTCAAAGTCATCCCAGTCTGACTTGTCTGCAGCGATGAAAAGCTCAGAGGCCACAGAGAAGCTTTTCCTGCAGATTGTTTGGGACTGGTTAAGAGAATGGCAGATCCTCCGATCCCCGTTTTTTCCAGTTTTATTCTCTCTCACTGTTTACCTGAGTTGCTGTTTGCCTTACATCTTTTTGGATTTGCTCTGCTCAAGACTGATCCTTATACGTCACTTCAGGATCCAGCCTCAAAACCAAGTGACATGGACGAAGGCTTGGAGGTGCTTGTGCAAATGTCTTCACAACCATGTCTGTTTCATTCTCCCCCTTTCTGTTGTGCACTGGTACTGGAGACCTGTGGTTTGTCCTCCACTGGCACCGGAGATGCAATCTGTGATTCAGGACGTGCTGGTCTGCCTCCTCCTGTTTGACACGCAGTACTTTTTGTGGCATTTGCTGCATCACAAGGTGCCCTGGCTCTACCGTTTCTTCCACAAGGAGCACCACCTCTACACTGCCACTTTCTCCCTGACGGCAGAACACACAGGTGTCTGGGAGATGCTGAGCCTCGGCTTCTTCGCAAAGCTGAACCCCATGCTCCTGGGCTGCCATCCACTCACTGAGATGTTATTCTTTGTCACTAACATTTATCTGTCTGTGGAGGCTCACTCGGGCTATGAATTTCCATGGTCTCCACATAGACTGGTGCCTTTTGGCCTCTATGGAGGAGCTCGGTATCATCACCTCCACCACTTTAAAGTCAAAGTGAACTACGCACCTTACTTCACACACTGGGACAGACTCTTTTACACGCTGCAGGAAGACGACATAGAGGACATCAAATGACAGAGAGCACATGATTGTCAGTAGAGCAGTGGATTACGCTGCAAGAGTGGCTCGAAGTCACGATTAGAATTCATTTAACTGAGCTGACCACAGCATTCATTTAGCATAACGAAGAATATTTCAAATTATTACATGTATAACTTTCAAAATCATACGTTGTTGCCATTTTAATTCTTGTTTTTTCTAACTACTTTACTGCCACTGACCGAAAAGTAACCTAGCTGTCAAATAATGAAAGTAGAGTTTAACAAGAAATATGTTTTATACCTTTCCTTTAATCTCTAATCAGTTGGTTCAAAAAAATAGAAACCCTT
>NW_018131072.1:0-1215 GCF_001952655.1 Monopterus albus
AAGATCACTCCTCTTTGATGTAGGGTTAGGGTGAATAAAACAAATAGTAGTGACTTATCTTAGGGTTTTTTTTAAAAACCCACGCACACAGAGAGAGAGTTGAACTTTAAAAAACAGGGACCATGTCACCGTCTGAGTTGTGTGTGTGAAAACAACCGGTATTTATGATGGGATGATATTGAGTTTCAGCAAAAAAAGGAGAGCTTAAGGTATTTATTGTGTTTACCAAAAAAACAACAGAGCATATGTTTGCCATTAGACTATGTTTTTTTCCTGACAGAGAGTCAGACATATGTCTTACAGAGACCCCATGGGGTCAAATACTTTCACAGCTGTTCGCTCCCCCTCTCACGCTAACCTCTTTATAAAGTGGTCAGCTTTTCAGTCTGTGTTCTACCGCTGCAGCTTGCTGTAAACAAGAGAGAAAAATGGCTTCTTCCAACAACTCTGTTGAACGACTATATGGGGTGATAAGTAACGTTCCGGTTATGTTGACTGAATCATCAAATAATTTAAGAGCGCCCAAAAAGGCAACGATGCAGCTCTGCAGAATTCAGAAGCTGCCGACCGCTTCTCTCAGAGGCGAGTTGAAACTACAGAGCGGATCTTTTGGCTATTTTTTCCAGTACGCTACAGCTGAACTGGTTTTGTACCAGTTGAGAGAAGGTGAATGTTTTTCCCCTGAATCTTTAAGTTCGACTTTTACTGCAGGAGATTGAGGCGTAATGACGCGCATCGTTCTGGAACATTTGCATGAGTGTTACCACGACCAGGACGGCGAGGAAGAGGGGGAAGAGCTGGAGGAAGAGCAAGTAGTAGATGACGAAAATAAGGAGAATATCCAACCAGCAGACCAATCTCAAGATGGCACGCAGGAGCAACATCTATCGAGAGTAATGATGCAGAACGAAAGCAGCAGCCAAAATGCGCAAAATCAGTCCAGGGTGTTCAAAGCAGTCTGGGAAACCAGCGGCACGAATTCGGGCAAGTGGTATTACAAAATTATCGCTCAAGGGCTCGGTCACGAGAGCGGAACAATGAAGCTTTATCGCTTCAACACTGAATGTGGAGTCTTTCAGGAGACACTGAGCCAGAGATGCGTAACTTGGATTCAGGTGTTTGATAAGTGGGCCGAGGAGATTACCTCCTTATTTCGTGCTAGTCAACAGTGGCAGGAGATTGTAATCTTAAAACGGGTGCTTTTCCCATAGCCAC
>NW_018131073.1:0-1215 GCF_001952655.1 Monopterus albus
ACAAAGAAATGTGGTCTGAGCGTTCAATGTGGGCGCAAGGTGCGGCCCTGTAAGCACCACGTATGTTACTGTAAACATGATCTAGAGTGTTCTTGCCTCGGGTGGGAATGTTGGTAATATTTGGGGAATACAGTCTGTAAATTGCACTGGTTAAAGTCACCTGCAGCAATAAATACAGCATCGGGGTGCGCTGTCTCTAGAGCGCTGATGACATCATAGAGTTTCCTGATAGCCGCAGAGGCATTAGCTCTTGGGCTAACATACACAGCAGCCAGAAACACATCACTATTCTCTCTTGCTAGATAATAGGGCCGGCATTTCAGCAATAAAAACTCCTGACAAACAGTGCATAGCCCCTACATCTCCACACCACAAGTTGATAAACGCACACACACCACCTCCTTTTACCTTCCTCGAAGCAGCAGTGTGGTCACCTCGATGTACAGAATGTGTTTGTAGCTCAATCGCGGAATCTGGAACTCTGTCAGAAAGCCAAGTCTCAGTGAGAATTAGAGCACAGCATTCTCTGATTTCCCATTGTGCTGTAATCCTAGCCCTTAGCTCATCCAGTTTGTTTTCCCGAGACTGTACGTTAGCTAGGAAGAGGCTGGGTAATGGCGGTCGAGAAGCGCCAGCTTTTAGCCTAGCATGAAGTCCCCCCACGCTTGCCTCACTTGCCCCTCTGTCTCTGGGTCACTCTCCAGATTTCAGCCTGCTTGCTTGTGCCAGGTGCTCCGGGCGCTCCCTGAGGCTGATGGTGGTTGTCGTCGTCGTTGTTGTTGTTGTTGCGGGAGTGGACAATGAGTTGTAGCTCCAGCGGTATTCTAGTGGTTAAAAACAAACAAGGTACCAGTCCAGAGGTAATATGTAATAGAATAGTATGTAGTTCATATATAGATATTATTTGTAATAGTTATGTAATGGTGAGCTGAGTGTTTATGTAAGCTTGATTTGTTTCTCTACTCTTCTCTTCTCTTCTCTTGCTCAAGCAAGATTATCTTGACTTGTGTCTTCCCTGTTAATTTATGGGTAAACATCCAAAGCAAATTCCTCCTTAAATGGGGAATGGACATACGTAGCTTCAGCCTTATGTGAACGGTTTGTGTGCTCTGTTCATGTTTAGAAAAAGGAAATGTGTGCTCAGGCCATAGAAAGCTGTTTAACTGTGAGAAGATAAAAGGTTAGGATAGCTGTGGGTTAGAAGGAGAAGGAATG
>NW_018131074.1:0-1214 GCF_001952655.1 Monopterus albus
TCTATAAGACTCAAATCTTACACTCCATATGTATTTTACTGTAATTATCGCTCATATTTATCTTTAATTTTAAGTGAGGAATCATTTTCATTAGATTTGATACAGTATTTTTATTGTCTAAACCCTGAAGTAATCTTTTGCTTCATCTTATAACTTTTATAAAGTATGCCTTGTTTTAGTGTATTTTGTTTTGTGTGTGATTTTGACCTTTAGACACCCTGAGACCTCCAGACTGGATATACCCTAAAGGATGAATCGGCAGAAGAGACCAGGTCCAAACTCCTCTGTTCTCAGGAGGTGGCAGTGCTGATTGTGCTGCAGCCTTCTGGCTTCAACCTGCAAAGCCCTCCTTCATCATGGCTTTACTGCAGCACAGCAACATGGCAGATAAGCTGTAGCTCATTTTTAATATTGGCAGAGGCTTAACAGAGCACCAAAGAAGTCTGCTGACTAGCCACTTCATTTAGACTGTATACATTTTTGTTTTTACTGCAACACAATCAACAAGTGTGTTATTTTAAAGATACTCATATAGGAAAGTCACTTTTGGCTTTTTCCGTTCAGGGGTCGCCACAGCAAATTGTCACACTGATGACACATGTTAACATTTGGCACGTGTTTTATGCCGGATACCTTTCCTGGTGCAACCTGGATTCGAACCCGGGCCGCAGCGGTGAAAGCGCTGCGCCTTAACCACTAGGGAAGGCCAATGATGAGATATTCATTATAATTTTTTTAAATTCATTTTGGTTGCGGTCATATATATTTAAATATATTTAACTTTTCTGCATTTTTCTTACTTCTAGGACACTGGGCAGCTAAAAAAAGATTGATGCTATTTATCATGATGACATGTTGCATTTGTTTTTACTTTTGGATGTGTAGTAATATTTTTGCTCAGAGACACAAATGCACTTCATAGAATTTCATTCAACATAAACAGACCAGTCACAAGTCATATTAGCCCAGGTTAATGTACTTCCAGCCCTGTCTACAGGATCTTGACCTCCCGGGAGTTATCCTGCAGTATTTTGAGTGTGATGATGAGTTTGATAGCTTTTCTAAACCAGGGGTAGAACATGGCATAAATCAGAGGGTTGAAACAAGAGTTCAGTAGCCATATCCAACTCAATATGGGATAATATGACAAGCTAGTGGAAGTGTTTATACCTGCAAGACCAGGATAAAAGTACGGGAAGAAACACATCACAAAC
>NW_018131075.1:0-1214 GCF_001952655.1 Monopterus albus
AACTCACCACAGAGATGAACTGATCACTGGTCCAGCGCTGCAACAGGTCAGCGATGTTGAGGAGGACCAGCCCGGGGATGCTGGGAACAGAGATGAATTCACCAGAACGACTACGGACCTGAAGGTTAACAAGTGTCAGGGGGATTACATGCCTGAGATTGTTTCTAATACTGGCAAAAATCTGTCAAATGTTCACTTTAGAAACACTGACTTTAAAAACAAAGGACAGGTAAGCAATAATCAGTGAAGCCTGCGTTGTATAATTAAAGATAATTTGACAAAGACTTGCAGAAGCAGCACAAACAGGGAAACAGGCTGGTGGGAAAAAGTGGTGGACAGAAGCACAACATAGCTACAATTCCCCAATCTATTGTTCCATGTGTAAATTAAATGTCTCTCTCTGCTTGGATTCAGAGAGGTGGTGATGTCAGTGGTGTTACCTGCAGACCTTCAGCGTTTTGGAACAACAGTGTGATGGTGCCATAGTCTGAATGCTCTCCACATCGCAACTGACCTTCCTTCACTTCTTCATTTTTCACCGGTTGGTAGTAGAGGGACCGCAGAGCTGTGCCGTTTTCCTCAGCTACAGGAGAAACAACAGCCTTGTCACAACCACTGGGTTTAACAGTTAGTCCTATACTGGGAGGCTGCAGAGGGTTAATGAGGCTAACCTTGAACAAGGGAGGTCTGAATCACTAGACTAGCCGGGAGAATGTGTGTAGGGGACCCGACCGAGTAACACTACACTTCTTTTCTAACCACCACCAATGTGCCTCTGCTTAATACAACCTCCTTTAGTGACTAAGCAGAACACTATTTTGTAAATGTGAAGAGGATGCTGTACACACATGCTCAGAGCCTGTGCAGATAAATAAAGCATCATCCATACTGTTTCCACAGATCACCTCACCTGAACCTTTAACCCAAACTGTTGTTTTTAGCCTGAAACCACACACCACAGTGAAAGCAATGAGCATTGTGATCTGTACATACTTCCTATTAAATGGTGTGCACTCAGGAACACTTCGGGGTCCAGACCCAGACTGTGGGACATCACCCTCAGCACCCGCAGACTCAGGTCTTTACAGTGCTGGAAGAAAGACGTATGGATCTCCTGGAACCCCGTCAGGGCATCTGATGATGGCCATTTCTACAGTAGATGAAAACACCACTGTAGATTTTGAATCTGATATTGAGGTTAGGTTTTTTTTTTT
>NW_018131076.1:0-300 GCF_001952655.1 Monopterus albus
TCCTGATTCTGTGGTCTGTGGTAACGGTTTACACTAATTCCCTCAGCCAAATGCTACTGCAGCGTGCGAGCGTGTGCAAAGCATGGTGTCTAGGCTGCAGACACACAGGCTCTAATCCTCATCCCAGGGATTTTAACCATGCCTACCTCCCCCTCTCTGCCACCCTCAGAATCTTCACCCAGTATGTTAACTACCACAAAAGGGACATAAAAAACTCTGGACCTACTGTATACTAAAGCCAGGAATGCATACACTTCAAGCTGCTTTGACCACACACTGCTCTGTCCGTGAGACTGCTGG
>NW_018131076.1:711-1214 GCF_001952655.1 Monopterus albus
TTTGCACCATTCAAATGAATGGGGAAATTCTAGCTCAGAATACTTGCAGCTGTTAAAATGTTCAGCTCATTAAGCACATTCATGCTTCTATTCAGAACTTTTCCAAACTTCATACTTTTGAAATATTTAGCTTTATTTTGAAAGTTTTGCCCCATTCAAACGAATGGGGGAAATTCTACATCTGTCATGATTCGGTTCCGCTTCTTCCCGTCCGGCTTTTAGTTTGACACTACTTCCTGTTTTGTTTCACCTTAGTTTCGGTCTTTTTTTACGTTCTTCATCACTCACATTAGTTTCACCTGCTTTGTTATTATGTGCACCTGTTTTCACCTCTATTTAGGCAGCATCCTCCCACAGGACGCTGCCAGATTGTTCTAGACCCCAGCTCTGACTTTCCAGCAATTGTTTTTATAATACGGTTTAATTACCAGTGGGTGTTTGTACATGTTGTTGCAAACAGCTCTGTGTTTGTGAACGCAGCTTCATGCACCTGCTAGAGGGCG
>NW_018131077.1:0-1213 GCF_001952655.1 Monopterus albus
GGCCAAATCACCTGAACTGGTTCATTCCAGTGTCATTCAGACCTGATATTTACACTGAGAGATACTGTAGTAGTGCTGTAATAGCTCTAAGCATTAAAAAACAGTCTCTCCATCTCTAATGTAAAATTTGTTTTTTTGTTTTTTTCAGGTGGTTGCTGTTTTAGTGAGAAAAATACAGTGACTCATTTTTCTGCATTTTCAGCTTTCTTCTGTCTGTATGCCTGTGTGTTTGTGTGTTTTGGGGATTTTCCATATAACACAAGGCACACTGGACACACGACTGCATGACGCCTAGAGGCAGTGTGAAAAATGTTCAAGCTCATTTGAATCATCTGAAGAGATGCCTCAGACAGCAAGAGACCTCTGCATGATCACAGCTTTTGCCTCTCTTGCATACACCAATGAAGGAATCCTCAAACACATGAACCAGCCCCAATTTAAAGACACATTTGCATTTTTATTCTCAGTCCTCAGCATAAACAGACACACATTTCCTGCAACGTTCAGGATGTCCTCAAGATGCCTGGGCAGAAAGTTAAACAGGCTGTGAAAGATGCAAAGGGTTTGTTCACAGTCATCATCATCATGCTAATGTTGTGTGCGAGGTCACAGGAGCCAGATGGGACTCTCCTGGGAAAAACATGACCTGAACCACCCTGTGTTGCTCCATAACCTGCATAACTAATGAAGAACAAGAATAACAAGCCAGGCTGCCGCTGAGCCCACAGAGAGTGTCTGCTATTAAATCAGGAATACGTGCTGTTCATTGAGACACACTATCTATCCCAAGCAGGTTTCAAATCAAGGAGATAAATGTACTGTAGAAAAGTGAACGGAAGCCAAACGCATCCTGCAAAACAGGAAAACGCTTCAATCAGCATAAAATCCTGGTGCAAACTTTGACAAGTCAGCATTGGTTGTCTTTACACTGCTGAAATATAAACAATGCACACCCGCCCGACTGAACACCTATGAACAGAATCATTCCATGTAAGTAGGCAGTCTTCTGGTTCTTTCTGTGATGCTAAACAGTAAAATTGTGTGTGCTCATATTTAATGAGTCACAGCGGGGTTCTGCAACAGAGGAACGAAGAAAAATGGCACTAAAGGAATTTGCAAGTTTGGTCTCATGCTATATGATTTTTAGGTGTTTCCATTCAGGGATGCAAACATCAGGAATGGAAAATTATACAAATACCCTCAGCACCTGATT
>NW_018131078.1:0-1213 GCF_001952655.1 Monopterus albus
GGATCTCTGGATATTCTTAAATTTTAGGCAGAGATGAATAAATTAATTGAGCACTGACAGACTGATGAATACAGGCAAATTGTTGGTTTTAGTCTCTATATGAGGAGTGTTGAAAATATTGTTGATAGAGACGATGACTGGCCTTATTCTTAAATGAGTACGTAGCATTTTGTGCTATACATATGAATCTCTAGTATGATGATTTCACTATTACATTTCATTCACCAGTAAATACAATATGTCTTCTAAGGCTAACAGTCTCAGATCTCAGCCTTTACATTTAAGTATAATATTATAATGACTGACAAACTAACACACTTAAGTAGCTGGAGCATTTTTCAGTTTTCTTTGCTGTGGTGTGAATTTTATTCCATTTACAGCCTGGTGCTATGTTCAGATGGTAGCATGTTTCCGCACTAACATGGCCAGTAGTAGCTAGAGGGAAACTTTCATCAAATGTTGTCTCCTAAGTCAACTAGTTATATCACTCCAAAGTTCAACAAAGAACTGAAAGCAGAACATTCATTTCTGTCTGTTTTATGTATGTCTCCTACAGGAAACATCCAGCAACACAGAGATACCTTCGTCAGCAGTGAAAAGATTGATATAACTAAAGCTGCAAATGTGGAAAGTGAGGAGACATTTCCTCCAATCATCAAAGCACATGGTGAGATCTTGTCTCCTAACAGTAGGACATATCATATCACTTGGTCTGTCCAACACTTTGACAGTCACTGGACTGTGATAAAAATTAGTTGTGACTAGGCAGGGTTGTCAGAGGACATGTCCTAATGATCTTGATGACTCCTGGCCTTTTCCTTAGCACTTACATTGACAAGAAATTTACAGAGCACATGTATGGTTCCATGAATACAAGATATTTTCAATTTGGACACTGCATGGACTGTTGGATTGTTGGACAAACCTGAGACAGTAACTGAAAAGTGTGCACAGCCCATGTACAGTGTATTTGGTGAGTAAGCTGATAAACCATTTAGTCAGACTAGTTAGTCAGGATGGCTGGGCATGCACCAGCATGTTAAATGGGTGATTTTTTAGCTCTTGTCATGAGCAATCGTTTGTAATGTATAGGTAGCTGTGAGACAAAGTGCTTTCTTCAATCTTTTATTGTGTTCATAGATGTACTCAAAAACTGTGAATTTATGTCATTACTACTCAACAACTGTAGATAACATTTTTTATTTTATTTATG
>NW_018131079.1:0-1213 GCF_001952655.1 Monopterus albus
GACAGACTGTCAGTAAAGACGGCGCCACATGGTATATACGAGTCCACTGATGTCAAGAATAGGGCTTCAAGGGGTCACAAAAAATAAACTGAGATTATGAACAAACCATTTTTGTTATATTTTGGGGCATTACATAGTTTACTTTTTACACTTCAGATATTCAGCTAATATACCCCTAAATATATGTGAGGTTGGAATGTTGGTCAAAAAACAAGGGCTTGGTCAAAGGATGAGCTAGTGGACACTGTAGTTGGTCTATATCATCACAATATTTATGAAGGGTAAGGAATTCCATTGATAGAAAAAGTGATTTTTGGATGACATTAACTCTGCTTCTCATGTCTCCTTCATGTGTGTTGTCATAGTATCTGCAGAAACGGAGCTCTCAGCTGCCCAGGAGCAGCACTACAAGCATGTACGTTTTCACATAAGGACACACTCAAATCCCAAGGATTCAGATAAGATGTTGTGTTTGACTGCTGAATTCAATTTGTGAATGATAAATTGTTTAGTAATGACTTTCCCACTGGCAGTCCATTAGTCATTGTAGAGGCCTGTTGAACATTAAGTTCTCTTCAAGTGCATGATGTTCCCAAGCTAAAAAGTTCAGTTTCCTTTGAATTATGCATACGACATCTGGAATTTAGACATGATCGTAATAGCCTTTATAATGCTAAAAAAAACTGCTCTGAATTTGAATTTGTTATTTAATACCCAGCCCCATCATGCAATGCCCCAATGGTGTACTTTAACTGCTCCACTGCTCCACCTGGGACCCCTGGGAGTGAGTGCCAGAAGAGCTGCAACTCTCTGGACATGCCTTGTGTAAGTGCTGCTTAGCACACACAGAAGCCAAATGTTTAGACATACATTGTATGTACAGGCTTCGCTTGGCTTATTCTCTCCTTTTGCCCTCCACTTTTGTTGACTACAGATCAGTAGTTCAGGTTGCGTATCAGGCTGCGTCTGCCCCGATGACCTGGTGTCAGATGAAAATGGAGGCTGTATTAAACAGACCAGCTGTCCATGTGTGCACAACGGACAGGTCTACCAGTCTGGACAGACACTGACTGTAGATTGCAACACCTGGTTTGTACAATGCTTTTCCAGTATAGTAGCTACCTGCAAGGAACTGCACACACTAAATATTTTTCACACAGCGGCAATATTATACACGGATTTCAGATTAAACTGGTTTATACTTCATGTTTTT
>NW_018131080.1:0-784 GCF_001952655.1 Monopterus albus
CACGTGCCTCCTGTCCGTTATGAGATGGTCTTGGCCCGGTGGAAACTAATCAAATTGTGAAGCTCCTACAGGAGGCTAACCCCTTCTGCGCAAAATTTCTGGGGGTTAATTCCCAATCAATTCCACCGTTTTATTTCAACAGGACAGGAGAACACCGTAATCTGTCTGCACAGTTTTCTCTATCTTTCTATGCCCCCCCCACAGAAACCCCACACTACTACACAAGGCACGTTAACTCCACAATGAATTCTCACCGTGAACCTATTGTCCAGAGTGATACAGTTGCAGAAAAACATTTTAATCAGCCTTTTGTGCAGTTTAGCCGCCCCACAATATCATGACCCTGTACCGTGTTACAGTGTGGGATTTATCAAAGATCCTAAATTCCAATCGAGAGGTCTCACTCGCCTGATCTTTTCAGGGGGAATAAAATGAAAAAGAAATCGGGCAATTTAGGAGACAACTGCTATGAATTAGCAGGAGCTCGCTTATAAAATGTGAATTTTACGTCTCTTTATTGGTACCAAATTCTGTAATCAACGGTACTTATTGACTCTCCCTGTCTTGAGACTATGTGCTTGTTAACTGTACATGTGACAAATGAACACACCAGCACAGCAGTTAAAACACAGAGAATAAGGCATGTGTTTTCATTATCCTTACTGTTTTTGATCCAATTTGGAACATCAAGAGTGGGCAGCCCACACATCAACTTTGATTTGGAAATAATTCAATGTGCGGAGTTTATGTGTAATCAAAGGTTCCGCTTACCTCGTTTCTGCCC
>NW_018131081.1:0-1210 GCF_001952655.1 Monopterus albus
TTAAATGTTGTCTCATACCATCAGCTGTAGAAAATGCACTTATTTTATTTTACTTAATGCCTGAAACTGTCTCTGTCATAACGCCAAGTGATAGCATTTGCTGCAGTTTTAAAGAGGACAGTGCACACACGTCCTCGGTGCAGGAATGGGTTAGTTGTGTCAGCGCTGTGGGTCTTAACCTAAACACACCATTCAGAACCAAAGCATAAAGACATAAGCATCTTAAGTACAGCTCTGGGACCACTTTGCCTCTTAAGTCACCGTGACGATTACAGGATCACATGACCTGGGGATGATCTCACAGTTCAATGCTTAAACTGTGGGTACTTAACCATCTAATATTGAATCCAAACATGTATGCTCACACACAGACTGTGGGCTGCAGTGGAGCAGCACATTTAGCTTTGGTGCAGTTCTACTGAAGCACGTTATGTTTGGACAATAACACAAACACCTCAGCCAGCACATTTTATACTTACAAATGTTTGCAGTTAGTTGCAAAATTTGAGCAAAAGGTGGCCAAATGAACAAAATCTCTGCAAATTTTAAAGAATTAACAACCCTTTCTGCATACATTTCAGAAACATGACCAGGAGCCAAGGTCAAATAAAACAGAACCTTCATCTCAACAAACCAATCTGATGTGTTGTTCATTTGTCGTGGTTGCCCTTCAGACAAAAGGGTTGGAGACCTGTATTCAGTCCCACCAGGATCTTGATCTTGTGGTTTTGTTGTAGCCTTAACAATAAACTCATTCAGGTGGAGAGTGAGTCATCACCTTGGGGGGTGTCCTGAGTAATGGCAGAAGGAGGATCCAAAGCCCAGTGCAAGTTTCTCCTGAGCTCCTGCTGGTCCTCCGTGTGGACCAGTTCATACACACTCTGGCGCATGACGTCGGTCTGTGAAGAAGAGGGCGCAATAAGTCTATGCTGAAATAAACAAGTTACAAACAGAATAAAGGTAAAATTACACATCTGAAAAATAAAAAAAATGTCAGTAAATCCATCAAAATAATATGAATCATATGAGGTTGCTTGACAGTGATTTGTCGCTCTTGTCTGTGGCGTTTGTCTCCCCAAACAGATTCATTTTGATCGATTAGATTTATTGACTCAGCACTGTGGTGCCTGCATCAAGGTTCAAGGGCCAAGGTTTTTTGTCTAGGTGCACCGGTTTCCTCCCTCAGTCCAAAGATATGCAGCGTAGGTTG
>NW_018131082.1:0-1210 GCF_001952655.1 Monopterus albus
AAGAAAACTGCAATCGGTGCATCTCTAATCGTAATCACAGCAATTATAGCTTTTTGTAAAAAGGTTTCTCACATCAATATGATTCCCAGACTGGGATGTTTAACTTGCATCATTGCCCTGAGAAATATGTTCCCTCACGGCTGTGGGTCTGGAGATGCCTTTTGATTTTGTCTGAGCGGCTGAAGCACTTGCCACACACAGGGCAACTGTATGGCTTCTCCCCCGTATGGATCCTCATGTGTACCTTCAGGTGAGCCATTTGTGTGAAGCCCTTCCCACAAATCTGGCAGCGGAATGGTTTTTCTCCTGTGTGGCTACGCTGGTGCTCTTGGAGTCTCCCGGAGGAGCTGCAGCATTTCCCACATACCCCACAGCGGTAAGGTTTTTCCCGTGTGTGCACTTGTACGTGCACATGCAAGTGGCCGATATGGCTAAACGCCTCACCGCAAACCTTGCAGCAGAAAGACGACATGTGGCCTTGTAAAGGAGATTTCTGAATGGGGCAGTCCACGGCATTAGTGCCCTGGTTGCGCATGTGAGAGACCTGTCCTCTGTTAGCTCCAGTTCCAGCTCCCTTAGCACCAACCATCTGTCCTCCATTCTCCACCCCAATAATGTCTATGTTGTTCTCATTTGAGCAGTTTGGGTTGACTGGCGCAAGAGGCTGAGCACTGCTGTTGGAGGAAGAAGAGTCTCTGTGGCCTCCTCCACTCTCTGCCTTTACGTTCCTTGAGGGGCCCCGAGGTCCAACATCCCTCTCCCTGTTCTCCACACCTTGATTCTGAGGGAGGCTGGATGTGTGAGGGCCATCCTGGGGATATTCATTTCCAACACGTGGGGGAGTGAACATGTTCTCTGGTGTGCTGCAAGAGCCGTGCCCGCAAAGCTGATCCTCTCCTTGACTGACCCGGAGATCTCTTTTATCCTTTATCTGTACAGGAATGCGCTCTTCATGCCCCATGCTGGGACTCCACTCACGTCGTGGATGCTCGCCATCCTCCTCCTCCAACAGCGCCATGGAAGGACGATCTGAAAATAACAAGAAGAGGCTCAGCTGAAAATAGTACGTATATACACTGCAGCACACACAACTGCATCCATGGTACAAGTTCACATCTGGTTAGAATTTCATAGTTTGTTTATGAAGCTTGTATTTAAATATCAAAATTTACTTAGTCCTCAAAATGGAAGCTATTCATTTACAGGCATT
>NW_018131083.1:0-227 GCF_001952655.1 Monopterus albus
GTTCAGTAAGTTTAATACACTTAAATAATAAAGATTCATCATCAGAAAGTAAATGTCTACACTGTGTGGTTGAGCTGTGCTTGTTGCTGGGTATTTGTGCAGGTCTGTCAGTGGTTTGTATCACTGTGGGCAGTCGTACACAGTAATAAACAGCTGTGTCCTCAGGCTGCAGATTCTTTCCTGTTAATGTCACAGAACTAGCAGAGCTGCGTGTGGTAAAGGAACTT
>NW_018131083.1:322-1208 GCF_001952655.1 Monopterus albus
AATAGCTGTTATCAGTCAGAGAATAACCTGCGTGGGTAAGGAGGGGGAATCAACATCATTCTTTTGACAGCTCATCAGCTAATGTTTGATACTCATCACACACAGCATCTTAAAAAGGGGAAACCATATTTCACCTCTGCCTGGAACAGAGACAGCTGGGAAAAAAGAGCCAGCTGATGTGAGGTCTAATTAAATTAAGGTGGTTTATATGATTATCAGCTCTCTGTGAGAGATGGAGTAGCCGGCCTTCACTTTTGCTCATGACGTTTGCTGTTTCTCTATGTTAACTTACAAAGACAGCTCTGTGCGTGTACATACTAAAGAGTCATCTGCTCAACTACATTTATAAAACCAGCTTTTTAAAGGAGTAGTTAAAGCTCAAAGTTTTTTTTCTTATAGACTGTTATTACATTTATGTTTTATTTCATTTGACATAAAAACTGAGAACAGTAACATAAAAAAAACTTTAGTTTTACAAATATTTTATCAAATACTACTCTGGAATTTTGTTTTTAATACAAGATTTAATATTTGAATGTTCAGATCCAGGTTCAGGTTTACTGTAATTTGCAGTTACAGATATACGAGACAGGGACACTGATGTTTTTACTTCAGGAATATTTTTCTCTTGAAAAATGTGTAACTTTAAAAACCAACAATACAGTATGTTGTGTGTTTCTGAAAAAGGTGAATAAGGTAAATGATGTATAAACAATAAAACCAGCAGATATAAATGGCAGTGATTGAAATGTTCAAAATGTAGTATAAATAGTTGAAAAATAAATAATACTTGTGGTCTAAGGAGCACTGTATGTTTTTGTACAGCTGCTCAACCTGCTCCAGTCACTGTGGCTCTTGAGCACAATAATAAACAGCAAAATCTTCA
>NW_018131084.1:0-1208 GCF_001952655.1 Monopterus albus
ATGCATTGGGCACAAAATACTTTTCTCATGTCAGTACTAACACAATACTGCAGCCAGGTGCCCACATTTTGGGTATTACTAAGCAGATAGATTATTTTTTATGAACATGTTCAACCATTACACATGAGTGGATTACTTAGATGTCTACATACCCTGGGCATGTACAATATAAAATAGACTGCAGATGTGATTATAATATATTTAGTTGGTCAAATGTAAATGAACAAGACTTCGTTGTGGTGACAATAGCACAGGTTCACTTTGTGTTGTGTTAACACATAAGGCGAAACAAAATAGAGGCAACAGAAAGTGTTTTATTTTTGGCATTTCAATCGTATAAATAGAATTCTAAGATATATACAAGAGAATATAAGTAAAGAGACAAAACAGACGACTGGCCACTGACAACATTTTGATAACTTGTACCCACTTATAGTATTTATATGACAAAGGAACTGCTGGTGAATAGCTAGTGTTTCAGTCGCACTAGATCCTCTTCAGTACACAGTCCTACACCCTGGATGTCCCGTGGACTCTTGTTGAGCTCCAAGTATCAGTCTGAGGAGAAGCTGTTGTCATCCTCACAGCTGCTTTCTTGCTGAGCCTTGAATCATCACAGGACAGTATTAGCAAAAAAGCTGTATTCACAGCAGTGTTTCATACTGTAGACTCAGTATAAACCCTGTGTCATGTTGCCTGAGGTTAGTGCAGTGCAGCTCATCTTACCTGTTGTTGTTTTCAGAATGAGTTTTCCAAGCAGTGACTCAGGATCCACACATTTTTCTTTATTTGTTTTTGTAGTAATACTAGGAGAGAAGAACAGACAGACTGAAACATGCAGCAGAATGACATGTCACTAACTCTGGTTTAATTCAGCTCAGTCACTCACATAATCTCTGTGTTTGGGCAGAAGATACTTGGGTGGTGTATGACTGGCTTTGCCTTGATGAGCTGTGGGTTGATCCTGCCAATGTAACCGTTCAAGCATTTGCACTGTCTAGCTCTGTTGGCTAGTTGTCCTGTGAGGAGAAAAGGCATCCACTTATTAACTGCTGCTCAACTTTCAAGTGTTCTGAATTAACCATTAGTAAAGTCATTAATTACAGCTTATAAACCCTTAATAAACGGTGCCTCATCAGAACATGCTACCAAATTATAGCCGCTAAATGCTGCACTGTGTTCAGCAGCTGTTCTCTAACATTGTCTGT
>NW_018131085.1:0-1208 GCF_001952655.1 Monopterus albus
ATTTGGTTTATTTTTAACCACCACAGTTGCCTTGTGTTTTAACTGTGTGTCCCCCGTACTAGGTTGGCCTCGACCATTTTGTTTTTCTCTGCACAATTTGGTGCCATGAATGTGAACTGTTTCCTCAGGCTGAACTCCTCAGTGCTAAAAGACCTAGTTTTACTGCACTAGCTCTGTGGCTCTGGATATCTGCTGTTAGCTTTGTCACACCATCCCGCTGCCTGCTCTGCTGTCTGTTGTCGGCCTGATCCTCACCCTCCCCTGCGTTGGTCCTGCACACTGGACCAGCGATCACCTGTGCCAGCTCCTGCCTCCTTGGTCTGCTTCCCATGCCTGCGGTGCTCTCTTGCTAAGAGCCAGCGCACTCAGCTGTTCAGGTCCTCAGTGTTACTACCTGAGCAATTCTACGTTAGCCTACATGTTACTCTCTCTCATACCCTCATCCTAATTTAAGTAATTAATTATTTTTTTATATAGCGCTTTACAACACTGAAGGGAGCTCAAACTGGATGGTTGAAACTTATTAGCATAGTTCTAAGAATTTTAGTTAAATCCTAAGTATGGTCAGAGATAAACTCCCTGTTCTTTTGTGAGGATCTTGGTAGGAACATTAGGTCAGGCTTCCTGGTTTCCAGGAAGGCTGTAGAGGGTTCCCAGAATGGAGTGAGAAGGGGGGCCCGATAGACGTCAAGACGGACAGAGTCCAGTTGTTGGGAAGTGGCTATGTAGCTAATAAAAAGGAGTGAGCCTGGGGAGAGAGGAGAGGACCATGCTGCAGTAGACCATGTACCTTTTGGGGACCCAGCCGGCTGGGGAAGACGCTGACTGACTCGGGACTGACAACAAATGACCTGCCTGACTGATGCTTTAACAATCTTCTTAGGCTTTATCTATTCCATTGCCAGAGGAGAGTCTCTGTTCTCTGTTCTCTGTTCCCTAACTACAAGATTATCTGTTTAAATACTACTCTATTCAGAATAATTGTAATATTAAATGATCCTTTAAATTGTAATGGTTTGTCTGAATTAATTTAGTCGGTATCACACTCTTGCCACGACATTAGCATGAGCTCCTTGGTCAGCTTCCCATGCCTGCGGCGCTCTCCTGCTAAGAGCCAGCGCACTCAGCTGTTCAGGTCCTCAGTGTTACTACTGGAGCTAGCTCTTACGCTAGCCTACATATTACTCTCTCTCATACCCTCATCCTAA
>NW_018131086.1:0-1208 GCF_001952655.1 Monopterus albus
GCTGTTGTTTTTATAAAACTCCCACAGGAGTAAACTATTTGCTGGAGCACAACCAGCAGTGGATTAATTCACACCTGGTGCCCGGTGAGTGTTGACAGGAAACTACGATGAAGAGAAAGTCAGAACATCACCAGCCTCATCCTTTAACATCATTTAGCTTTGTGATGAAGACGTGCACACACTGGACAAAGGTGCATTTCACCATGTCACGTCTTCTCTGGTTCCAGGGGGAATGTGACCCGACACCAGGCGGCACCGACTGAAGCAGGAAGTGACACTGAACCAGCTGAACCAGGTGAGCTACCGGCTGTTCACCATTCGGTTTCGTTCAGCTCTAACACAAAGGAGAGGAGGGACTGGACCGATGACAGGGTGACCGTGGGTTCACGGTCTGAGCTGGTGGCTCAAAGTGAAAAGTGTCACATATTTTAAAGATAAATACAAAAGAGTGGACCCTCACACCGGTGTCACCAGGACGAAGTCTCACTGATTTACAGTGATTTAACTGGTTCTAAGTAAAACTACAAAGACATCGGTGCAGTTTCCTCCAGTGCCTCCACTGATTCACCATGTGGATCATTCAGTCTCTGGTTGAGCTCAGACTTTCATTAGATGAACTCGTACAAAACAGTGATAAACTGTACAGGTCGTTTCATAGGAAATGGAAAAAAGTGCAGGTTTGTTCTGGTTACTCTGTCAAAGTCACCCGTCTGACGCTGCACACGTTTATCCCAGTCTGTCTGTGTGCGAGGCCTCGTCCTGTTCCACTGGTGCACGTCATCAGTCGGCTGCTGACGGCTCAGTCCACGTGTACGTTTCTACACAGGTTTCACCTCCAATCAGAAGTTTAAGGATTAAATATACATTAGATTTATATACATATGTACTGTGTTGCATGAATCTATCTAAAAAATAGAAATACTTTCCATGAAGACTTGTGTTCGTTACTGTCTCAGTTAAAAGTGACTGATGAAAACGTTTCCTCTCAGTCACTGATGCTTCTGTCTGTCCATGAAGTGCAGGTGTATTTATGGCCTCAGGTCTGATGTTTGTCTGCTTGGTTTTCAGGCTCACGTGGAAAAACCAACTTCATGTACATGTGAGTAACGAGGCTCATTGTTAGTTTATTATTGTTTTTGGTCTTTTGTTTTCACTTAGTATGGAGCAAAGTTTTACCCAGAATTCAAAAGGAAACACCTCATTTTCAT
>NW_018131087.1:0-1207 GCF_001952655.1 Monopterus albus
ATAAAGCTATTAATATAGCAAGACAATTGGAGGAGATTAAAAAACGGCAAACCACATTAATAAGGAGCGATGTTGGTGCTGTAAAGCAGATGGATATGACCTCTGTGGACAGACTGTTCAAAGGCAGTCATCAGAAAGAGAAACATAAATTCAGCAGATCTAAGAATGGTAGTGCAAAGCCTCAAAGCGGCCAGACCAAAAGCACCAAAGACCCTCGGTGTCACAAATGCGGTGGCATATTACACCCTAGACAGGAATGTCCTGCTAAGGAAGCTAAGTGCCATACCTGTGGAAAAAAAGGTCACTATCAACGTGTGTGTTTTGCCAGCAAAGCTGTGCATGGCATAGAGGGAGAGGAGGGAAGCTTCTTTCTCGGCTCCGTGACATCACATACTGATCCATGGACTGTGGAAATCGGAATGATGGATAGAAACATCACATTCAAGTTGGACACGGGAGCGGATGTCACTGTTGTTTCGCAGAAGACTTTCGCCAACATTTTCCAAAACACGCCGTTGCCAATGCTTCATAAAGCAGAGAGACCTCTACTGGGTCCAGGGAGAATTACACTGTAAGTGATGGGGTTTGTCAAACTACAGCTAAATAAAGGAGATAAGCAAATCACAGAGAAGGTGTATGTGGTAAAAAACCTAAGTATGCCTTTGCTCGGACTGCCAGCTATTCTAGCTCTTGGTCTATTGATTCGTGTGGGCATTATCGACATGGGCACCCTGAAGTCAAGTTTCCCACAGTTATGTAGCGGCTTAGGTGAAGTCCGACAACCCTATTGTATTAAGTTCAAACCCGATGCTGTGCCCTTCTCTTTGAAAACCCCAAGGAGTATTCCTCTACCGTTGATGGGGAAGGTCAAGGATGAGCTTCAGCAGCGCATGGAAAACTTGGGAGTAATCACTCGCGTGGAAGAGCATATCGACTGGTGCGCAGGCATGGTGGTAGTGCCCAAGAAGGACAGTAAAGAGGTGCGATTGTGTGTGGACCTAACGGGCCTGAACAAGTATGTGTGTCGTGAAAAATACATTTTGCCATCCGTGGAACAGAGTCTTGGAACTCTGGCTGGTGCTCAAATGTTTAGTAAACTGGATGCCAATATGGGGTTTTGGCAGATACCACTTACTGAGGAGTCAGCGAAGTTTACCACATTCATCACGCCCTTCGGGCGGTTCCACTTCAACCGCCTTCCATTTGG
>NW_018131088.1:0-1206 GCF_001952655.1 Monopterus albus
AATATCTGGCTCTTTAGCTGTTAAATGTTCCACTTTCTTCACCAGCTAGTCGCTAACTGTGTTTGACAGTTGGCGCTGGTAGTATACAGTGTGTTTGTCCAATCCTGTCTCTTAGAAATTGTGTTTAGATAGAACTACATTGTGTTCCCAATTTCACTATGACAACAAAGGTCATCTTTGGATGAATTATGTTCTGAAGCAATGTTGTTTAGAATGAGTTAAGCGCTCCGTTTATGAATGGCACCAGAGGTGCTGGGAGATGGTCAAGGTGGGTGGCAGGTGTACAAAGCACCAGATAAGTTTTGCCTGACTGAAATGATTTCTCATAATTCTTTTTTCACTGCTGCACCACATATAAATGTTAGAAAACATTCAGGAAAAAACGCAAATGTGAAATTTCTTTGCCTCTCTAAACAGCACAGTGTGAGTGTCAGAGATTTCTTAGCTTCATACTCACCTTGGTCTCTTCACTTCTGAGTTCTGGCATGGTACTGATGCACAGACTGATGACGGTGACCAGTACCATGATGACAGAGAGAAAAGCGAACATCTTCCCAGCCAACCCTGAGTGAGGATTCTCTACCACTTCCCGCAGCAGCCAGATCAGTCTGCGATAGCCTTTTTCAGCCTCTGTGGAACTTTTCTTCAGCATCATCCTCTTCTGCCGCCACTCCTCTTCCTTACGCTCTCGCTCGGCCACTTCTTCCACACGAGTGATCATGCGCCGACGGCAACAACGTTCCATGTGACCTGGGTCCACACCCCAGTAGTCGAGCTCATCATAGAGTGACACAGCACACAGTTCCCGAAGCAGACGTAGTTTTCCTGCAGCCAGGAAATTGAGGATGACTCGAAAGGCTGTTGGGTTTCGGTCAAAGAAGTACTCCTGGCATGTCTCATCGTAGTCATCACAGAGTCGGGCGATCTCTTCAGGGGTGGTGCAGAAACGAAGGCGTCCCAGTCGACTTTGGGGAAATTGCTCCAGGGTGCTCCAAGGGAAGGTATAGCGGTTGCCCCCAACATTAATGAGAACCTGCAGGGTGTGGTCGACTACATACGAGGTCTTAGGGTCATGAAGCAGCTGGGCACGCTGGAAGTACACACCCTTGATGGTCTCAGTCTCTGGGATCTCAGTAAAGAAGCGGTCGAGGCTGCTGTCGTCACTGCTGATGGAGTAGGTGCTGAAGTCATGGTTGGCATTGCTGA
>NW_018131089.1:0-1206 GCF_001952655.1 Monopterus albus
ATCAGTCACTACAAAACTCACAAAGAAAGTTACTTTTGATACATCCATTTAATTTTTGACATATAATCTTCTTTTTCTGTCCTACAAGGTGTGATATCTAATTGTTTTTGATCATGTTTTCAGATCACAGGAGGTCATGAGGTTGATTGCTTTGATTGCTTTATTATGGTAGTCCGTAGTTTTCTTACTTAAAGTTGAACTATTTGTGTTTGGTTTTTATATACTTTCATGTACTTCATTTATCATGTGGGGGCATTAACTATACCATTGAAGAAAGTGTAAATCATCAGTAACAATTTTTATGTTACTTATATATTAATCTTGATGTTGTATTTACTTCATATTTTATACTCACTATATGTCAAAGCTGCTGATGTGACAACAGGGTGGCAGTGATGTGGTAATGTTGTTCAGAGGTGTAAGCCTGCGACAGGGCTGTGGTTTAAGGAGAGGTCACAGGAAGGGACAAAGGTTCACTTCAACATTCAAGGGTTGACAAATTGGACATCTTTGTTTAATATGAAGGACACTCCGTGCAGACTATGGCACGAGTTTCCATCTGTTGTGAAGATCCTCCTTTCTCTCTGGTTTCTCTTGCTCTAGGATGAGATGTTATTCTGCGGAACTGCAAAAACAACAGTACCTGCTAATATGCACAAAAGGTTTCATGTCGAAAAGCTAAGCGTAAACAACCAAAGTGTTATTATGCATCCATACAGGAAAGGAGGTTCTTTCAATTTAAACAATGAAGTTCCGTTGAGTGTTTTCTTTTGCTGGCTCAATACCAGGAAGGGTAGAGGGCGCTAGTGATCAATTGTTAACCCCTTGAGAAAGGAGGAAGCTTCTGCATGGGTTCATCGCCATGACCTCATGGAGACAGAGGATCGAAAAGGAGGAGGGCTCTTCTAGTTGACAGTCCAGACACAAGGTGACTGTTTCAAGGCAGTACACCGGCTTTGAAATAGTTTCTGCATGCATTAGTTCGGTTCAGATTAATCTCGTAGCCCAGAAAATCTGTTTTGTGACATTTTAAATTTTGTATTAAACTTTTTAAACTTAGTCCAATTCTCCTGCTGTCTTCTTCAAACACCTCACCCAGGTTCAGGTATCCCACAGGGAGAAAAGTAAAAGACCCCTTCCACTATATTGTGATCAGGTTCTGGTGTTGCACTATTTGTTTCTACTCAGCAGGGAGATATTGCAGAT
>NW_018131090.1:0-1205 GCF_001952655.1 Monopterus albus
TATCAACTCAAGGTGTAACACAACTTCAAAACTTCTTCCGGGTTGCAAGGAGAGCAGACGTCCTTTTACTGCTCTCTTGTTTGTTCTACGATTTTCAAATCTTCTGCACTTTCCTTGAACTACTTCTAAAACTACTAAAATGCCTCCAAGAGGGAAAAGAGCTAATAAATCAGAAGCAAATGAGGACACTGAGGCGGAAGAGGATTATATTTCAGCGGTGCAAGTAGCTGAGATGTTGAATCAGCAGAAGATGATGTATACCGCACTAATGTGCCAACAGCAAGAAAACTTCCAAGGCTTTGTGAAACTAATTATGGAGACAAACAACAAGAGACTCGACGACATGACCAAAGAAATACAGGAGATAAAAACGAGTTTGCAGTTTACCCAGCAAGATGTGGATGTGATTAAAGCAGCCGTGGGTGAGCAGGAAGTACAAGCCAAAGAGACAAGGCAGGACATCTACAAAACTTATGAGAGTCTAATAACCATAACGTATAAAATGGAGCAATTGGAAGCACTGTCCAAGCAAAAAAACCTGATCTTTGAGGGAATCAAGGAGACAGCTGGAGAAAGTTGGACGGAAACCGAAGGCAAGGTGAAGGAGATTTTAGAGGGCAAACTGCAAATTCATCAGGAAGTAGAGATGGAACGGGTGTACAGAGTCGGGAAACTTTCTGATCGTGGACCGAGGGCGGTGATGGTCAAGTTGATGAAAGAGAAAGATAAGACAAACATTCTGCGGCAAGCAAAGAAGCTTAAGGGAACTAATATATACATCAACGAAGATTACCCTGAGTCTGTGAGGAAGAGAAGAAGAGAGTTGATGCCGATGTTAAGAGCGGCTAGGGAGAGAGGAGAAATTGCGTTTCTCCGGTACGACAAATTAGTGACCTGACCTCGGAACCAGAATTCAGGACCCATGACCAGCACGCTGAGGCAAGGAGAGTATGATGGGGCTGCTGGACCCTCAGCGGTGTGATGAAACACGCAGGTATATTGATATCTGTAATGGCTGATGAGCTTTGGAACCAACAACAACAAGCATGACCCATGGAAATGAGGCAAGTGATCTGTTACAGAAGTTAATTGTTTTTGAGGATCTGGATCTGGAACTGAACACATTTGGAGATACTGAAATTCATTATCATGAACCAGATAATGGCTTTGACCCTGAGAAAAACTTTTTCAAGAACTCTGAAAAT
>NW_018131091.1:0-1205 GCF_001952655.1 Monopterus albus
AGGTACTCCATGTGGGAGATTGTTTCAAGGGCCCTGTGTTCACTCATTCTTGGCAGGGCCTTTTTTTTTTAAATTTTCTTCAATAAAGCTTTTACAACTTAAACTGGTTCTGCTTTTTCAATATTGGGTATCAGGCACTGATTCAGGTCTTGGTTCCTGACTGTACTCCATCTTAATGCAGACATTTTGGGAGATGGTGTGCATCAATATAAGGATTGACTGGAAGTCTTCTTGGTATGTCCAGATCTTCAAGCTAAGGCAGGCTGTGGGAAACAAAGTATAGACATTACACCACATCTTAATTTGATGCATACTTCAGTGGTAACTAACACTCCAAAAACATTGAGGCAGAAGTGATCAACCACCTTGATGTAAAAAGTCAGGTTTCTTTGCAGCATCAAGGATGAACTCCAGAGCCATGGATGCCTTGTTTCTGGCCATAAGATGGATCAGCACCTGTTAATTCAAAATCTTAAAGTTGCTTACAAGTTAACTGAGCCTTAGATTTCATTGTTTCACATGAGAGCAATGAAATCTTTTCACTAAAGCTGCATTATCATACAGTAACTGAAACTTAAACACTACAGTTCATTCTGACCCTGTGTACAAATACAGAATGAAAGCACTTATAAAGATGCTAATATGCACTCCTTACAGTTGTCTTAAAACACCATATATTAAACTAGAAAGTTTGTCAGTGGAAAAAATGGGTCAGATTGGAACAAAGAATGAAATGTATGCAATTACATTGCATTCTGTTAAAATTGAGAATTTTCATCAAAGTTGCTCAAACACTTGAGAAATTATAGTCTGATCTAAACCTATCAATCAGTGCTAGTATAGTACTCTCACTTGAACCACCACAACTTTAGAATGTTTCTCACCTCATCAGCTTGCAGTTGACATCCTTATGTAGGAGCGACGGGCCCAGAACACTGTCCATCCTCCTTGCAATACGCCCGAGACTATTTACACTGAGTCCTGTGGTCTATTGAAAGATACATGGGAGTTAGTCCTATAATGTCTGTTCTAGTTATTACTCTGATCACAGAAAGACAAACCTGCACATACTAACATTTAGTAAAAATCAATCACATTTTACACGAATAAGATTCATTAAAGGGCTATTGCATTCTTTATTCAGGTTTCTCAGTCTATGATACACTTTGAGGCTAAACGAGTTTTAATGACAACTGTTTTCTCTA
>NW_018131092.1:0-1205 GCF_001952655.1 Monopterus albus
AAATAAAATTTGATTTGATTTTGTTTTGATTTACAACATCTTTAAGGCCAAACTTGTAGTGAAGTGAATTTGCCTACTAAATGGTAGGAAAAGCAGGATTTGCAGCCTGTGTTGTTGTTCTTGCTATTTTTGGGTAAATTCACACTGAATCACAAGAGAACTGCTGGTGTAGTACTCTATGGGATGCAACTTTGACTCTTGTTGCATTTAAGTCTACAGCTCCGTTTGGCTGCGGTCGAAGGAGTACGACAAAGTGTGATCGTGCTCAAGTGTGGGTTTAATATTTAAACTGCAGTCCCTCTTTAAACAGAGGCACACACATGCAATGACCACATAAAATCACACAAAGCACAAATCTAACACATCATTTCTTGGACAGTCACCAGTTGGTAAAAAGTTAAAGGTCTTGAAAACTAAATAAAAGAAAAACAAATCCCAAATTTACAGAAGCCAGCATTGAGGTCACTTTACTTCTAGTTGCAAACTTAAAAAAAACATTCAATGTAATAATCAAATAATACTGTAAGAATGACAAAGCCATCATGTTCAAAAGTTTCATTTGAGAATCGAGACTCCTACATAATGAAAACATTGGATTTTGGGGATACATAACCTGAATGCCATGGAGGCATTTAACACAAGACTGATTATAGTGCTACATGCATGCCCACTAATGTGTTATAATTAAACTAGAAAAGACATGGACTTCTGAAACTTCACAAATGCTGGTGAGAAATCAAGTTGTAGAGTGATGGATTAAAGACCTTACACTACCTACATAGTGCAGCAGTCAAACAGTTACTTGTTAAAGCAACGGCCAACGCTGTGACATCAACAAAAACTGACGTGTGAGATTTTAAAAACATTTTAAAAACAAGAAGCACAAATCCCAATAGAATGTTATGCAATAGTTTATTTGAAATTATTTCATTTTCCATTATGCTGTGAGAACCTGATGTGCCTTGCTGCCACATGTTCACAATACTGATGAAATACTGGATCAGTACTGAAGAAGGGAGAGTACACAGGAGCTAACCCTGATGAAAGTTCAATTTTTAACACAAGCCACCCAACCACTGGCTTAAGGGAAATGCAAGAGAGACATAAAACAGCATGAAGGTTAATCCTTACCAGTAACATTAAAATGTCCTTCCAATCCCTCACTCTAATGCCCCATTAGTTCAGGTTGTCTCTCAGAGATGTCA
>NW_018131093.1:0-1204 GCF_001952655.1 Monopterus albus
TCAGTCCCCTTCTTTCCAACATAAAACAAGCAACATGAATATTTTCCATACCAGGGCCACATCTGGAGTAAAGTTCCAGATGTGACCATGGTATGGCCGGCAGTAAGTCAGACTTGTTTCCGGTGCATGTTGGACTCCGGCAGGGCTGCCCTTTGTCACCTGTTCTGTTCATTATTTTTATGGACAGAATTTCTAGGCGCAGCCAGGGGCCGGTTTGGGGACCACAGGATCTCGTCTTTGCTTTTTGCAGACGACGTTGTCCTGTAGGCCCCATCAAACCAGGACCTCCAGCATGCACTGGTGCGGTTTGATGATGAAAAAATGAAAGCAGATAATGAAAAAAACTTGCAACATCCTCTTCATAGAGTCTGCACAGAGTCTGTACTTGAAAAACAGAGAGGATCAGATGAACATACATTGTGGCTGAAATACTTGCCCTACAGTTCTCTCCTTACTGGAGCTGCAGAAGAAGGTAGCCTGCTGCTGTGTTGGTGGGATGGGAAAAGTGATGCTAGATGACTGTCCAGTGTGTCCCCACTTGGATTTGGAATGGTCAGCTGAAACAGAGACTGTCCAGTTGTCACATTTGACAGGGCTTCATGGTCTCTGCTGAGGCCAGTATACTTATAAGCTGCTTTTTGCTTGCAGGCTGTTGAGCAGACATCGCTGTGGCTAACTGCTCAGCTTTTTTTCCATCACCTTCCTGTTTCACTGAATTGATTTTCAGTTGTATGTGTGAGAGCGTTTTCAGTTGTATGTGTGAGAGCGTTTTCAGTTGTATGTGTGAAAGCATTTCACTTGTATGTATGGGTGGTTTTCAGTATAGTATAGTATGTAAAAGACTTTGGTTTCACATGTGTCTGTGAGAGGATAATTCTGAAAAATGTCCCGTACGGCACCTCATATCTGTCACTGACTGCGTACACACATCTCACACACACACACTTAGCGGACGGGCACGTCATCCTGGTAGCATTAACAGGCATTGATGCCGTGTTGTTGTTATCCATCAGCTGTTGAGGACAGCATAAACACTGCACCTATGAAGTCACAGTGAGATCAGTGTGTGATTTATTCTTCCTGTGTTTATTCGGAGGGGATCGTAAACCTGGATATCCATTGTATTAATAACAGACTTGACAATAAGGCTTGAATCTTCGGAATATAATTTATCTTGTTCAGTGGCACCAATTCAAAATGTTCC
>NW_018131094.1:0-1204 GCF_001952655.1 Monopterus albus
ATATAGTGTAGTTGGTTGGTAACAAAGTAAGAAGTGACTGTAGGAATTTAGACAGAGTAGAATTTCCTCCCTCTTTAGGAAGCTGCCTTTTCCCATTGGAGCAGAAAGGACGCAGGAGGAGGACGAATGGATAGATGGACCAATGGACCAATGGAACAGCACGAGAGAACCAGACCAGCCTACAATGGCACATTTGAAATTGTATAAAATCAACTGGGTTTAGGAGGATAGCGTTCCACTGCTCTGAAGGCAGATTGAACGGTTTTGTTGTTGTTTGGTAGGGCTTCAGATAGATGGAACCCAGAGCTCTGTAAATTGCTTTATTCGAAGGTCCATTCAGTTATGATAATAAATGTTTGAAAGGTGATATTTGACTCCGATTATTCTTCATATAAGAACACGCAGAACAAAGTCCGACAGTATAAAGGGAGAAAATGTGAGGATAAATAATATTAGTAACAGAATGTTAAGATTACAATGAAGTCACTCATAAATACAATTTATCAGCCTCAAATTGCATAAGTGCCCTGATATGACAGTGATGATAGCAGCAATTGTTCAGTAGGATGCTGAATTTGTCCATCTCACAGCATCAGGGGAGAAGCTGTTCCTCAGTCTGGTGGCTGTGGCCCTAATGCCACATAACCTTACTGCCAGAAGGGAGGGGGACAAAAAGGCTGTTAGCAGGATGGGAAGAGTCCTGCATGATATCAGAGGCCGCTTTCCTGTACCTGTTGTTGCATATACCACTGATGATAGGTAAGCTACTGCCAATGATCCTATGTCACCCTTACCAGCAGTGTAAGAGTAAACATCAACTGAAGTGTTTGAACAAAATTTCAATATTTCTCTATTTCACTGTCCTTTTCGATGGTGCATGTAACAGAGTATTGTTGTGTGTCTTAGAGAGAATAATAGTGTTATGGTAGCCCCCCTCACCAGGAAGGTGAGGGAGACTTGAGTTTTGACTCAAGTTTGCAGCCCCAGGTGCTAGTACAACAACAACAGGTTTGAATGAACAAAAACACAAAGTAACATAACTGGGGCCATGTGCATACATAATCAAAGGAGGGCTGAAATGGTGGAGGAGACCCGGATGAATACGTAAACAGATAAACAGAACAGCAGGAGTCAGGAGAGGAGGATGAGGATGGACAAGTGAAAAAAGGTAGCAAGACGAAAACCAAAAATCAACAGCACAGGG
>NW_018131095.1:0-1204 GCF_001952655.1 Monopterus albus
CTCAACAAGTGGAGCGTCTCCGCCATGCTCAGTGGTTTTATTTCCACTGGGACCATCCAAACTCAGAGCCTGTGCCCCCTCAGTACAGAAAGCTGCTGCAGATAAGAGCATCCAGCGAGGCGAATGTGCATATGATGACACTGAGGTGTTGATATCTGTCTTTGTGTCTGTCTTCTCTTCACATGCTGCGTCACTTTGTTGGTGCAGAGACGAAGAGGTAAATCCTAGTCCTTCCAAAAAGCCCTCCTGGCTGCTTGTTTGAGCCAACCCTTTCTGTCTGACAGCCTCCTGATAGAATCCAGAGGAGACTGGACTCTTCCAGAGTTTTATCAGCAGCAAACAGCAGCGCAGTTACACCACAGTCTACAATGGAAAACCATTACTGGAAACAGCTTCTGGAAATTTACATAACTCAGAGCGACAGCCTGTCTGTCTCTCAACATCTCTGCTTTTCTTTTTTCTCTTTCAATCCTGCAGCGTTATTCTCAGCTCCACAGTTAAACCTGTTAACTTGCTTTACATGAAGCAAAAGGATCCCCCACTTTAATTCACACTGCTGTGATTTCCAGGACTGCTGTGCTGCTTTCTGGCAGGTTCTAGTTAAACAGTGATTAGTGACGGAAACATAGAGGAAACATAGTCCTCAGCTTCCAAAGCAGCTCAGCATACACACACCTCTCCAGTGTCTCTGCCCACGTGTCTCCCCCACTGTCACAGGCAACAAGTTTCAGATCCTTCATTTGTTACAGTAGGTAATAAATAAGACAATCTTCTACAGCACAAGGTCTGAGATTCTGGTTGAAATCAGGAGGCAAGAGAAAGTGTTTTGCCCCAGAGGCTCACAGTGACAGAGGGGGCAGCTATTATGCAAATGACTCCACAAATCAAAGCGTGAGATGTTTTTCGTTGCAGCTCGACAACTGGAGAGGTGGAACTTGTCGGGAGTAATCAGGCAAGACAGCGAAGCTCCAATCCGACATGGTGGACAAACTCCATGAGCATGTAAAACCCCAGCGTGCCATTGCTCCTGCTTTTGTTTGACAGTCTCCCCGCAGAGCGGGAAGCTCACTGATCTAACCAAGCATGCTGCGTTGACAGATGCTGCGACGATCTGCAGGATTTATTTAATGATGTCACACTGAGGGTGAGCGGCTCCCCTTTAAAAGCAAAACAAAACAGTAACAAAGCAAAACAGCCATTCAGC
>NW_018131096.1:0-1203 GCF_001952655.1 Monopterus albus
CCCTGATAATAAACGTTTTCTTTGTTATTGTTGGGTGTCCCATTTCATTAACGCCCTCACAGGTTTTGCTGTTGTTTTAATGCACAGCCTTGATTATTTAGTTTCAATAACCCATGTTATTACTGGATTTAAAAAAAAGTTAGCTTGTTTAAGAAAATTGTTAGTTTATGATCTGACAGCCAGCGGCTAGCTTGGGCTAAGCTACGTCTAGGAGGCCCGCACCGGCTATAGGTCTGCAGGCTAGCTGGGCTGTTCTCCATGGTGCGAGTCGCGCTTCCAATCCGGTGCACCTCGCCTCTAATGCTGCCAATATCTGACAATTATTACAAATACCATTATAACTAAAGGAGGCAGGAGAATAACGGAACATACGACACTCCGAGGAAGAGGGGAAGCCGCTGCTCTCAACTAAGCTGCTAGCTGACCTAAATTTATATTTGGTTATTTTGTAACAGAGGTGCGGGCGTATGTCGTGACTCAAAGATTATCTGAAGTTGGGATAAATCTAGAAATTGGTTAGCTTAATCTGGTAGCAAACATAACACGGCACAGGTACCATAAACAGGAAGTGAATACGATTACCCCGGAACAGGAAACAGCAGTCCTCCGACAGTCAACAGTGACCATCCGGTTGACAGTTCTAATACTATGTTCTCTAGATGTAATGTTTTTGTTAATATAAATTACAGTACGTTTTATTAGAGGAGGGAGAAGCCAAAGCAAATGGCAGTTATTGAAAACAAATATTTCGCTGTTGAAGTGCGAATAATAACGCTACTTTTATAACGTAATCTAGCTTTCGTGTTAATATAACATTAGGTATTAGCCCAACTTTAGCGTTAGACCTCAAGAGATATTTGGAGTATTGTACCGACTCCTCAGTCATGGATCGCTACAACGAGGTGAAGCTTTTGTTAAAAATGTGGGAGCACTGTTTTGTCAAACAGCACCAAAGGAAACCGAATAAGGTGATTTAAACAGTTAAATGTTAGTTGGCAAGTAGTAAACGAGGAACAACACGTTGCTTTGACTCGTTGTAGAATGTTTACTATTGATTGCCCTCTAATCTCCAGGAGGACATTGACCAAGCGCCAGAAGAGACCAGGAGTGAGTACTGGCAGTAAATTTCAGTACAGATGAAGAGATATATTTGACCCTCCCATCTAGTCCATCTGCAATAAGAGAGGTCTCCTTTAAGTTAAT
>NW_018131097.1:0-1202 GCF_001952655.1 Monopterus albus
CAGTTCACTGCGCCTACCTCTAGCTTCCAGCAAAGTGTTCCATGAAATGGATCAATACCATTACTTACAATGCAATACCGAGACTGTAAACTGCGCTCTCATAATAACAGTATCTGGCATAGGTCACTGGCTATGAACTCACAAATCTGTGAGTTGGAGAAGTGGGATGATGTTTATAGCCTTTGTTGTTTGTCATTTTCCTATTTTACTCTATTATCTTTTTTCTTTACTATCAAAACCAAGAGACTATGAGAAGAAACATTTCCAGAGATGACTCACTAAAGCAAGAGGTTTGCCTATAGAGACACAGGTCCAGTGGGGAAAAACAACCTGCGATTATATTCAATCATGTACCTGTATGAGACTGGCCAGTACACATCCCGTGTCCTTCCCTGACTTGTTGTGGATCTCAGCAGCTAACTTGATGACCTGCCCAGGTATGTAACCCCTCAGGTCACTGCGAGCTTTCAGCATCAGAGTCCCCGTCTTCACCAGGAGGTAGCTGAACTTCTTAGTGGTCACAGCGTAACTCGCATGCTGCAATGACAGAGTCACAGGATAAATGTTTGTTGTTAGTGATTAAGAAGCCTTATTAGCTGATCCTCATAATCTGTTCCTGCTAAGTTCCAGAGCATCAGAAAACTCTGACAGGCGTGACAGGAAGAGAGAGAATGAAAAGGAAGTAATGCAGAGCAATAAAGGAGAAAACAAATTAGATCTTGCCATGAAATCAAATAAGCCTCGACCAGGACAAAGATTGATCAAATAAAAAGCTACATTACGGCTTTGGTTTCAGAGTCCTCTGTTCTTCTGCCTCTAAATTATATCCAGAACATTTCATTCCAGTCTCGGACTTGCTGAGCAATAACTGACCAGCAAGTGACAGCATAAAGTGAGCATCTAGGTGAAAAGAGAGTTAGACCTGTACACCAGACACTTACTTCAATGTCAGGCACCTCATTGAGGTTGAGCAAGTTGAGTAAGTAGAAGGGTCTCTGGGCCTTGTAGTCCTTAGAGAAGCGAGGTGTGTCGATGGCTGCCCTCACACGGTAAAGAATCTTCCCAAAGGGTCCCTCAAAAGAAGTCGGGACACCGACTGATGAAGCAGGTTACGAAAAAGACAATATGGACATCACTATGACAGTTAATGACATATCAGAAGTTGTGACTAACATAAAAACTGCTGAAGCCAATGATTTTTT
>NW_018131098.1:0-1200 GCF_001952655.1 Monopterus albus
GATCCAGCACTTGTTTTCCCTGTAACTGCTCGTAAGATGTTGATCATAATCACATCTGTAAAGACTAAATCACCAGGTGTTGTCATTACTTTCTAGTTATTCCATGTGTAAAATCTCTATTAACTGCCTGCATGCTAATATGTTCACTCTGTAGCTCATTTGTAGTCTTTAAATTACAATTTGTTATCCCCAAATAGTCATAGAATATTAAATGAGCATCTGTCACCACATAAGTTGTTACCCTCAATTTAAAATGTGAAAATCAACATTTATCATTTGTGACATCACAGTTTTGAGCCTGAACTGCTCTTTATAAATTACAAATCATCGACCTATATGACCTGTAACGGACAGTATAGGACCAGTTAAAGGTTTGGACACCCTTTCTCGTTGAATTCACTGGAAAGATACAGTATTATTAGTCTGTCACTGCAATTCCTCGGTCAACTCTGTATGGTCTTAAACATCTCTGAAGTGTTGCCATTTGTTATCCCAAAAGGAACCGTCTGCACATATGCAGTCTTTGAAATCACCATTTGCTATCCCTAGGTATTCATATAACCCTCACTAAAATGTTAACTGTTTTTTGCTGGTTGGTGTCTTCAGAGGGTTACGCTGACTCAAACAGTGGAGAGTCTGACTCGGACGTGTCGGACGTCCTGGAGCTTGACTCGGACATTGAACAGGAAGCTCAGACCAGCTACGAACGACAGGTGACCGGAAAATAAACCAGTCGCACTCTGTAAATAATCGACATTAAACCTGTGTGACTCACCTTTCTTTGCAGGTATATAAGGAGGAGCTGCCTCAGCTGAGGAAGAAGCTGATTGGTTGTCTGAAGCGCCAGAAAGCTCCGGAGGAGGGGCTTTGTCTGCAGTTTGTCCATGGGTATAAATCTACTAATAAAACAACACAGAGTGAAAACAGAAACATCATATCAACAAACTTTAGTGCTGAAATCAACACAAATCATCTGTTTTTGTGTTAACATTTATGAAAAATGGTATTTATTATAGTTAATATTGACATGTAATATCTAAAAATGCTAAATATGATGAGTACAATACTTTAGATCACAAAAGCAAAACATCTTTATGGTAGTGATGACTAATGTAACAGGTCGTATGATACAGAGGAGTTGTGATGGTTTGTGTCTCTCTGTGTGGAGTTGTGTCCTCTGGGTACTCTGGCTTCCTCCCA
>NW_018131099.1:0-1198 GCF_001952655.1 Monopterus albus
AAAAAAGGCATTCAAAAATCCAATGATAGACTGTTAGAATCATGGGTTACAAATGCAATACAGTATTTGCCTAAAACTATCACAGAGTAAGTTGCACATGTTCATAAGTCAAGACAGGAATCAAAAGATATACAATATATCTTTATCTGATCAAACATTTTCCTTCTGAGCACTGAATGGAAAATTAAGTATTTGGTCTCTTAGAAGCACAGCTGATAACAATTTCAAGTTAAAGAGTCCTCAACAATGAGGTGCTCACAGCATCAGTCAGAGTGGCTGTGTTCTTTTCTTTTTGTGCAACAGTCCATCAATCCAGCCTTGTTCGGGATCATGTTCAGTGTGCTGTCTGTCAGAACACTACAGTCCTCTGTTGGAAATAAAATTGTTTGCTCTTCTGCCTCTCTAGTTGGTTATCATGCACATGCTCTGTGAGGAAATTATATTCCTCATTACTTTTCCATCTCATTCAGAAAGTAAATCTACACAGTTTACCAGAGTAACTGCATTTGGATGATTCATTATATTCATATTTCTATAGAGCATACAGTATATACCATTACTGTACAAGTGGAGGCAGAGCTTCTGTGCTTCTATACTTGTATATGACTAAACGTTTGTCATGCAACACTCATATTTGTTTCTTTGCAGTATGTGATGTTCAAATCTTTTTTTTACAGACATTAAATTAAACTTTGCGAGTTCCTACTTTATAATGATCAGCATGAAGCCAACATATAATAAACAATATAAATGGACTTTTCAGCAAAAGCTGCATCCTCCACAAGTAAAGCTTCACATCTTCAGACAGTACTTCACATTCAGGAATAAATATAGAACTGAAATGTATTCTAGCCTGTTAATGCTCTTTTGGGGCCAGATTGACATGTTGTGTGCTTTTTTACATTAATTTTTCATGAGGCAAACACTCAGGTCACTGTTGTGATGCAGTACAGCTTGATGCACCATCCACAGCCCATAGAGCATCTGCAAGTACTTAGACATACTCAGCATTTGTGCAGCTTATCAGTATGACTGGTATAAGTGAGAAGACAAGACATCAACACCATCACACCATGCTTAGTATATTTAGATACAGACCTTAATTTAAAAATGAATGCATTCAAGTAAAAAAGTGCCTCCAGACAGAATAATTTGTCACTATCACCTATTCCTAAAGCGGAGAGGGGACTACTGTGGC
>NW_018131100.1:0-1198 GCF_001952655.1 Monopterus albus
GTATAACGTTAATTAATACATAATGCTACATATTGTGTGATACAGAAAAGGCGCCACTTCGACGTGCAGCAGCAATGAGACGGAAAGTTAAAGGCGAAGAGCTAATTCATTAAACCTCGGTGAGAATATGGTTTTAGCATGACCAGAAAGCAGGCTAACTGTTTTCTAACTGATGTTTTCAGACAAACGAACGCTTTCAAACCTTATTTCTGAAGATTTGAACATAATTTTGTATAGGTGAGTTTGTCTGAAATGTCATAGCTACTGGATTTTTAAAGATGGATGACATGGAGTGCTGAACTGTCCTCTGTCACGGTTGGTTCAACTAAAACTACGTTTCTTTGCAGCTGGGGACATGCTGGCATGGCCTTTTAATGTGAGTGGAAATAGACCATCATGGATGACTCGGACCAGGATTTTGTAGATCTCTGCTCAAAGCCGCTTAAACGTGTCCACAAGAAGGCAGCCGAGCCCAGACAGCCAAGGAAAGCAGAGCATCAGCCCCCCAGTCAGGCAGGTGAAGGAGAAGACCAGAGCAGGAGTAACGATAAAAAAGGTGACTCTGGGACCCACCCTGTTAGTGCCCGATCAGAACAGCATGCGGTCAGTGGAGTTACTGGACATGATTCAGGAGATGACGGGTCGTCAGCTGTGCCTTCAGCAGCAAGGCCAAGAGCAAAAGACAGTGTACTTGGCAGAATGCAACAGTTCAAGAGAGCCAGTCCACGAAAGATGGTGCACCAGGACAAGAGCCAGCCAGCAAACGACTGTGTTCCTCTTCAACAGCCACAAATACAAGGTGAGATGGCATAATGCTTTTGGCACACCTTTCCAACCTGCTACATTCTTTATCCAGTAAGCAGTGGAGATAAATATCTGGTTTATTTCACTACTCTTTGGTTACATTGCTAATGTATGCTTTTGGAAAATATTATGACACAAGGAGAGTATGGTAAGTATTATGAATATGATGGTCAAACATACAGATGCATCTAATGTTGAGTTTATAAAGAATATTGTAAACATCTCATACAATCAAATGTATTAAGTGGAATGCAATTTTTAAAGTTAAATTTGCCATTGTCAGTGTATCTATATTAACAGTGGATCAGATAACATGTAATGCAAAAGGTCCACCCACCACTCTGTGTGCAGCCGAATCCTTCAGCTCTGGTCTTCACCCTGAGCTCCAGGACAG
>NW_018131101.1:0-1196 GCF_001952655.1 Monopterus albus
CTCCTGTGTAGACACACCATTATTAACTCTGTTATTGGGAGTTTAATGAGAAGATGTATACCATTCAGAGAGTAGTGGAAGAAAAATTAAGATCCTTTACTTAAGTCAGTGGAGAAATAGTACAATATAAAAATACTCCTTTACAAATACAAGGCCTACATCCAAAACAGTAAAGAACACAAAGTTGTACTGTTAATATAAAATAGGCACGTTTTTTAAATATTCATTAATATAAAATAAATGGTACTTTAATAATATGAGTGTACTATTTTACATGTTATAATACTAACAGTAATACATTAATTATATATGTATATATGTAACACATATGATGAACTGGGGGTTGCGTACCCAGTGTGGACGTCTATTAATTTTATTATAATAAAGCAAAAATATACAGAGTTTTATGCAAAATGTAGGTACATATTAAAACAAATGTAAGTATACATTATGGAGGAGAAGGTCTCATATCAGTGTTGTAGATTATGTAACTGGATTATTATTGCCATTGCACTGATGCATATGATACCAGTGAAACCTCCTTATATTTTTTAAAACTAACAAAATCTGCATTATTAGATCTCATCCCAATGTAGTTAACAGCCTCCCTTTCAATTTGACTTCATTTTGAACAATTTACCTCCCTTTCTTGATTGACATCATTTCACACACAAAACCTGCTCACTGGATATAATTCCTTTCTTAATTCCTTTCTTGCCCCTTGCATAGGGATATGTAAATGCACATTGAGAGTCGATGTACCAGAGTCAAATTCCTCATGTGTCCAACACACCTGGCCAATAAAACAGATTCTAATTCTCATCAATTTACTAATTTATTACTGTAATTACATGACAAAATAAATGTTAGTGTAATCAGTTACAGCTAGAAAAAATATGTAATTAGATTACATTCAGTAATTACAAAGGGGTTACATTTGAATATATTCTTTTGGGTAAAAAGTTTATAGGTATATATAACATTCATTATGTTGCTTATTAGGACTTTTTCTTTAACAAAAGTTTTAAACTGGGCAATGAAGCTAAAAGTATTTAAAATTTATGTTACACTACTGAAGTAATAAAAATGGTTACATTACTTTAACAGGGTAACTGGTCTGTAACCTATTGCAATAATTGCAATTTGAAAGTAACCTTATCAACAGTGACAGTTGCTTTGGAAAACACATACAGAGT
>NW_018131102.1:0-1196 GCF_001952655.1 Monopterus albus
GGAGGAACCAAGAGGGACGAGGAGACCGAGCAGGAGACCAGGAGAGACGAACAACCAGGAGGGACGAGCAGACCAAGGAGGGACAAGCAGGAGAGGTGGCAGCAGGGAAGACACAGGACCCAGAAGATGAGCAGGTAAGCAGGCAGCAGCCAGGAGGACCAGGATGACAGGTGAGTCGACGAATGAGTACACAGGGTTGTGGCAGTAGTCAGACACAGAGTAGCAAGATCAGCAATCAGGGAACAGAAGGATGAAGAGCAGGGGACTGATGAACATAACCAACAGAACGGGGAGCTTGCTGATTAACCAGATGCAGCGTTATCAGAGCTGCTGACATGTGGAAACAAACAGAAACCAGACGAGAACACGGAGTCAAACAGACAGAAAGCTCAGGACACGAACACATATAATGCTAACCAGGTAGCATAGCATAGCGTAGGGTAAAGGTAGCGTATCATATCGTAGCATAAAAGTAAGGTAACGGTAGGGTATGAACCAGCAAAGAGGCGGCAGAAGACAGGGTGTATATATACCTGACAGGACAAGGGAGACAACGAGCAGCAGGTGGGAGAAATAATGGCTGATTGCAGAGAGATACTGCAGAGGACCGGACCGGGGGATCAACAGGTGAATGATATGGCGACTAATTACGGTGACGGAGCAGCAGGGAGTAAACAGGTAAACAGAAATGTAAACACAGGAAGCCGAGCTGCGCGACATCACAACAGGTTCACCGTAACAAGAACTACTGAGCTTTGGTTATTTTTAATACATTTATTCTCCTTGCTTATATATCTTACAATTGTGTTGATGAAAATCAAGTGATACTGAAGTAGAAACTGCCTGCTTTAACTTCTGTGTAGAGACAGTATGTCTGTATTTCCAAGAAACCAGACAGCCTATTTACATTTTAACAGACAGGTTGGCCTGTTTTACACTCACCCCTCGACCCACTTAGCATTTCCAAAGTTCTGCTTTGTCTTGAGATGTCTTGCAGAGGCCGGGGGCTACAACCTGAGATGACCACCTGGCCAGTTTAGCATACTTATTAGCATCACACACACAGGGGGACTGCAACTCAGGCCACCCATTGTTCGGGGCCCATTGATCAAGATCAAGCTGCCACTTGAGACACACACACACACACACACACACACACCCCTAGATTCACCACATTCCAACATGGAAGTGCGAGC
>NW_018131103.1:0-1196 GCF_001952655.1 Monopterus albus
GACTCCTTCCTTGCTCAGATCTGTCCAACAGTTTCTAGCAAACAACTTTCGATGCACTGTGAAATGTAGGTATTTCTGTGACTGCACAATAATTTTGTTGGTGCCTCACAGACCATCAAAGTCTTTTATCTCGTTTTAGTCATGTTTAATCTGCCTCACCTTTAATTGCTGTATAAATAGATATGGTGCAATTTCTACACCCTTAGACAAGCTACAATACAGTGATGTCAAAACCTGTAATGTATCTAAAAAAAAAACTACTCTGCAAGGCAATATATATAAATAAAAGTCACAGCTCTTTATAGATTGTCTCTGTTATTCTAAAATGGCTGCTGGCCTTTGGCTGTTGAACTTTGTGAATAACAAAGGACTATCTTGAGCAGAGATTTAGATGGTCATACAGAAGAACGGTGATAGAGAAGAGCGTGTGTTATTCCAGTGCCAATGGATGTTAGAAACTGGCCCTGAAAATTGCCCAATATTAGCAACTTATCTTTGAATAATTAAGTCAACATCAATCAGAGAAGTCCAGTTTTCCAATTTCTCTAGTGTATGTTTTAAGAGTTTTCTTGCAAATGCAACTTAAAATTCTTAATGTATTACAACTGACACTTAAAACATACTGGTTTAAACTTCTGTACAAACAAAGAAGCTTCTTGCAGTGCTTCAGCTGGTAACCACAAAGTCTGTGAACAGAAAGCAGGATGTCTTTGGGGTGTTCAGTATGTCTGGACTTCCTGTTGAACCACTTCTAGAAGGATCTGCAGCTGTAAGCTGCAGTAGTCTGGGAAAGGGGAAAGAGAATCAAAGTTATTTTCCCTGGTCGATCCCTAACCCTCAGCTCTGGGGTTAAAATGATTAATATGTCTGAGAACTGGTTAACAAAGTGATTTATTTCACAAGACAAGGGTAAAATGTCCACAGTAGGATTTAATAAGCCTTGGGCATTTGAAACGTACATTTTACTTTTACTGCTGTGCAATATTTACCACCATTCTGCATTTGGAGAGCACTTTCAGTAAGCGTTTCTGCTTTTGCTGCAGGTATATGTGTTTTGTCCGTAACTGGAAAAGTAAAACACCAACCCAGGACTAACAAGGTCTTTGTCCTCCATTAATCTAGTGTGAAAAGCAAATTAGTTGTTTCTTATAAACAAATTTACCCATGCGCTAAAAGCAGATGAATTTCACTCATTT
>NW_018131104.1:0-1195 GCF_001952655.1 Monopterus albus
GTTGCCATGTCTGTGTTTTTCCTTTTTACTTGTTTGACATCATGGCGTCTATATGTGACGTTCCTCTCTCTGTTGCACTGCTGTTTAGTATTGTTTGTTGCTTCTTCACTGTTTCACTCTGTCATACTTTTTGTATGGCTTTTGTAAACGTTAACTCTGCGTCCAGCTGTAGTTGTTCTGACAGCTTTTTGTTTTTTATTCCAACCACGATTCTGTCTCTTATAAGTTCATCCTTGAGCACTCCAAACCCACAACTTTCTGCAAGTTTGTGCACTGCTGTGATGAATGCGTCCGCACTCTCACCTTCACATTGTCGTCTGGAATTGAACTGCGCTCTTTCAAATATTATATTGTGTTTTCCCACAAAATGCTGGTCAAGAGCCACCTTGACAGCTTCGTATTTCTTTTTATCTGCAGCAGCCACGAATACTCAGAAACAATGCCACCAGAGGTTATCTCTGCTATTTGGCAAGGAGATAAAGTGATAAGAGACAGTGAAGTACCATGGACAGCCACTTTACAGTTAAGCTCAGAGGAAAAAAATACACCTTTTGAAGGAACACCTGTAATCCCTTCTGAAGACATCAGAGCAGCGCAAAAAGAGGATACTTCAAGTTGAAGAAAAGAGGATGGAATCCAAATGACAAGGATAAGAGATAAATGACATGATACATGGAGACTTATACATGAATGGAACAGACTTAAACTGGACAAAGGGATACTATACAGATGTACAGGACAAAGAAAACAGCTAGTCCTTCCTAACAAACTGAGAAACACTATCTTGAAACATTTGCATGACGATATGGGACATGTGGGTGCTGATAAAGTCATCCACTTAGCAAGAGAGCGTTTTTATTGGCCCTTCATGCAGCGTGATATTGGGGACTATGTTATTTGTCAATACTCTTGTATCAAGCAAAAACAGCCATGTATTCCAGAGAAAGCACCTATGGGTTCAATCACTACAAGTGCCCCATTTGAGCTTATATCTGTTGACTACCTTCACCTTGAACCAAGCAAAGGCGGTTATGAGTATATTTCAGTCCTGGTAGATCACTTTACTCGATTTGCACAAGCCTACCCGACTAAGAATAAGTCAGGCAAAACTGCAGCTGAGAAAATCTTCAATGATTTTATCCCACGTTATGGATACCCTGGAAAACCGCATCATGATCAGGGCAGGGAGTTCGAA
>NW_018131105.1:0-1099 GCF_001952655.1 Monopterus albus
GGAAATCTGTCGATTGCAAAAAAAAAACAAAGGAGCGATGAGAGAAAAAAGGTCAAAGCTGTCAGGTGCCCAATTTAGGAAAAAGAGAAAAGAAGAAACAAGCAAAGGATAAAGGTATTCAATTACGTTCTGTATGATTACGGTATCCATGTCATCAACATGTAATGTAATGTAATGTAATGTAATGTAATGTAATGTAATGTAATGTAATGTAATGAGAGCAAAGACAAGTTACCAACAGGCTTACACGAGATCAGCTGGCAACAAGGACTCACCAACGCTCCCCTTAAGTACTAGTCTGGTAATTGAGAGCAGGTGTGCCTGACAGCCTGGAATGCATTCCCACCTGTGCGGGGGCGGAGCTACTGTGACAGTCCGTGCCAGCTGACGAGGTGCTGGGGGTGGTCTGGGCCACGGACGTAACAGTAATACCTGTTTTATTGTGGTAGAACTTTGAGGGCATACATTGGAAGTCATCATCTGGCTCTTTCATCACTACAATATCATGCTTGAACAGAGTGTCTTTGTCCAGAGTGAGTCTGTATCTGTCACTTCCATACAGCAATACTTCAATTTTGCAGTTGAAATCCTCTGTCTGACAACAGGCTAAAAGTATAATCACTTAAATTAGTTGAATGACCAAAAGAAAAGAAAAAAAACAAAACAAGCATATCAGTTCAATAATTAGGTAACTGTACCTACATGTGAATCGTTGTTTGTACGGTCACTGAAACAGAGTTTACCTCCACTGGCACTGGGATCGATGTCTGAAAAGTCATGTGAAACCACTGATTATCCTGAATTTTATTTTATTTTTTTTAATTTCAGTTGAAATACTGCGCTGCTGCTGGTTTTTGTTCGCTACTGCTGGGACAGCTCTTTGCAAGAAGACATACTGTTTTGTGGAGAGCTACCAACTTGAGCTACAGCTGAGGAATGTTTCCGCTGCATGGATAACTACTTCACTGAGAATGGCCTTGACTGGCAGAACTGTGTTGGGGTGTGCAGTGATGGTGCAGCGTCAATGACTGGCAGGCATTGCGGTGTCATCAGGCAGATACTTGATCGTGCCTACCTCTGTGACATTATTTCACTGCTG
>NW_018131106.1:0-1194 GCF_001952655.1 Monopterus albus
TGGTGTCATGGTGCAAGGACAATGATCCCAGCTTCAACACAGACGAGACGAAGGAGATGATAGTGGACATGAGGAAGCAGAGGAGATCTCATCAGCCACTGTTCATCCGGGGGCTCAAAGTGGAGAGGGTGAGCAGCTTCAAATACCTGGTAGTGATGGGAAGTTAGGATCATTTTACTGATTCGGTTCTTTGAATCTTGTTCAGCAAAATGAACTAATCTTTTTTTGAGTCATTTCACTCACTTCAGCAGAATGTAATTAAAATGTTACATGTTAATTCCCCATCTACTTATGCACATATTGATCACATTACGAATAAGAAAGAACTGTAATGCAGCCAAGGTCATGTTATAAGTTATGCCATACCTGTGTCTTGAGGCTATGCAGTCTGTTACTTCATCACCTCACCTCTGGATATTTTGGGTCAAATTTGTTTGGTCTTTTGTCACGTTACATCCTAAGATAAGCTATGCTGTGCCGTCTTCTGTATAGTATGCAGCAAGATTTTCCCTGATGAAGTTTAAAGCATTAACCAACTCTTTATTAAAATATTCAGTGTTATGGAAAAGAACCATATTGACGGATATCCACAAAATTATAGTCTGTAGGAAATAAAAAGCTATTTTATAATAAAAATAAATGCATCATGTAGCAGTAAGAGTAAAAAAAACTGTAAGGATGGTTGAAAAGTAACTAATTTCTGTATCCAACAAAGCAGTCATGTCACGTTACAAAAATGAATGACTCGAAACCGAGGACTTGAAATGGATATTCCAAGACTAAGCCCTTGGTTTGAATACAAAATTAGAAGAATAAGAAATACTTTTAAAATGTACAAATGAAAACATTTTAAAACTATAATAGTCAAATAGTCAGGACCCCCCCGCCTCCCATGCCAAACCTTTTGATCCACAAGAAAGACTGAAATGAATTAACAGAAAATTGGTTTTGTGGTTTTTGGTAAAAGTTGCTGCTGCTGGAAGCCATATAATATTGCCCAACATCTATTGTTGTTAATCGGCCAAAAAAGCAGCACCTAGACTGATTTACTTCTCATGAAAGGTTTTTATAATATGTCATTAAAAAGAGCATATGACATGGTGACACATGGAAACAGAGGAGATCATAACCAGTGGAATTGTAAGTTACATTTTAAATATGAGTATTTGAGATGTAAGATTTGAGTCTTATAGA
>NW_018131107.1:0-1194 GCF_001952655.1 Monopterus albus
ATATAAATACAGTCCATTTACCATTGCCAGTTCAGCCTGGCATTTTGTTCTTACTATTTGATTTGTACTTGGCCAAGTAGTTATTTTAATCAGTTTAAAACTAAGCCGCAGTGAATGACTTACCATTTTCATTCAGTTTTTCATTCATTTTTAGTACTGTAAAACATTTGAAGCTAGTTTGATTTAAAAGTGCAAGTTTCCCTGCCTTAAAATGTCACATAACCAAAGTTGAGTAACTAAAGTCTGCTCATAAGTTAGGTAAATCTAAAACCATCAGGGTTAGGTTCAAGGAATTTGAGATATTTAGTTTAACCAGCAACTGTTTAGTAAAACTTACATGCATGTCAGATTTAATTTACTTTTATATTTTCATTTTCACAAAGGTGAGGCAAAAACGACTGAAATTTAAAAAAAAAGACGAGACAAGCCGCACAATACACAAATCATGTTTTGTTAAAGATGAGCACTCAGCAATACACTCACTGAACACATATTTTAAAATCTAAAGACTTTAAGTCCAGAGGTGGATCTAGAAAATTGTGGACGGGGGGATCAGGCTGAGGCACAGACTCAGAGAGGGGTAGCACATGTGAAATCCATGTAAAAAGCTAATTAAATCCCTAGTTCTATGAAATAACAAACCATACATGTGTGCTTTCTTTAGCTAACTTTGGCTGCTCTCTTTATTTACTCCTGGGCAGGGATGTCACTGCTGCACAGTGGTACCCAAGCTTCTTTCTCAATTGCATAAATCCTTCAACAGAACATTTGAAAACCACAATTCTGCACAAAACAGTATAAGTTATCAGAACTTAAATAAATATATTCTGTATATAAACAAGTGCCAAAATGTGTACAATCAGAATATAACAAGAGCAGAGAACAACAATGAATGTCATTTTGGCTTTTTCTCGTTTCGGGGTTGCCACAGCAAATCGACTTGCATGTTGACATTTGGCACGTGTTTTACGCCGGATGCCCTTCCTGACGCAACATGGATTCGAGCCCAGGGCACCACGGTGAAAGCGCTGTGCCTAAACCAGTAGCCTACCAGGGAAGGCCACACAATAATATAAAATATTAAGAGTAATATACAAATAAATATAGAATAAACTTTCTAAATAGCACAAATCCTTCATCACACTAAAAATCTTATTATTACACTGTACTAAAAACAGAAAACACAAACTAAAA
>NW_018131108.1:0-1194 GCF_001952655.1 Monopterus albus
CTCTAACAAAAGTTAAATCTTTAACAGCTTGTTTTTTAAAATTGGGATGTGTAATAATCTGATTATTCAGATCAGAATATTTTTCTTTTATTAACAAGAATGCATTATGTTCTGATGCATTAACGTATTTAATGTTTTTTCATCACGTGATAAATAATTAGCTAATTTCATAGCTTTATTATAAAAGTTAAAATATGCACTTGCATAGTGTTAAAACCGTTTTGTGTGTAGAGGAATTTGTAGTTTGTAAGAAGAACCTAGATATTTCATTTCCTATTATTTTATGATGTTTGGAAAGTACCGCGAGAACCAACAACCAGAAATGGAGGAGGAAGAGGAAGAAAAAAGAAGGGACTGGACAAATCACGGCAGCATAAGGTGTGTGTGTGTGTGTGTGTGTGTGTGTGTGTGTGTGTGTGTGTCAATTAAAGATTCAGGACAGAGAAAATGCGCTTATCTATCTTCAGCAAGCCTGGACAACTGTTCCCTGCTCCAGTGGGTCACAGAAGAGTTTGTGAACAACCTGTGCTGCGAGGGAGTGAGGTGAGCTGCGTTTTCCAAAAGATGAAACTGAGAAAATTAAGCTAAGCTAATGCTAAAGCTAGCGCCATCTATCTGTGTTAATTACCTCGTCGAGAGTCGCAAGGAATGAGACGGTGTTGCCACCGGAGATTCAGCACTCACCTGCGTGGGGAGACGACAGGGCAGTGGGATTCTGTGTGCAGACGTCCTGTGTTCATTGGATGGTAGGAACGAGGATTTTTCTTCAGACTGGTATGACTGCTAAAAGGGTTTCGAGTGGACATGAACGCCAACGCAAGCTTGCATAAAACTCTTAAAAGTGCACTCATGTTGACTTTGTGGTTAAAACATTTCAAGGGTTTAAAATATTTGAACTGGGTAAATTTGTGGTATATGTTTAATTAATATATAACCTTGAAGTGTGTGTGTGTGTGTGTGTGTGTGTGTGTGTGTGTTTTTGTTTCTACACTGTGAAACAGTCCCTGGAAAAATTGTTCATAAGTTACAAGTAACAAAGCACATATTCTGAGTTATTTGAATTAATATCATTTCTGGAAAATCTCTTAATTAGTGTTTTAAAGGTGAGGATCATACTGAACCCTAGACATAGTTTTTATACATTGGAATGTCTCTTTTGCCAATCAGTTTTCTTTAGTTTAAAGGGATATGCAC
>NW_018131109.1:0-1193 GCF_001952655.1 Monopterus albus
AATCCTTAAACCCAAGAATGGACATTCTGTTAACTTAGTAGGTGACAGTAAGTGGAGACGTGCAGTCACTTTTCCGTAAGCTTTACTATTTTCTGTTGACTCTCAAATAAAACACGCAACTACAGCTAACGATAACTAGCAGCAATACACGTGGCTAATAACGAATACTTTAACGCTGCGTATGGAAATAACAGTGTGCTATCACCATACCTTCAGTTAAACACAGCAAATGAACGCTGACATTTAACTCCACGAGTCGTATAATCGTTGGCGCGAAGAACATACATTCATCGTCCGGGTGAGCAGTTACAATCAAAGCACTGATTTCCGAGCAGTTTGTGTCCCTGCTTGACAAAACGTTCATTACATGTTTCAGCGACTTAAAAAAAGCTCGCCGGTGTTGACAGTATATACATCTAATCCAGACAAGATAGGACAGAATTATGAAGAGAATCAAGTAAATACTCATTATCCTGACCGTTACCATAAACAATCCGTGTAAAGACAATAGTCTACTGTGTAAGTAGTTCCTCATGCAAAACGTACTGATATACGTATCTAACGTTACCCATTCTTTAAGGGATGCTAAGTATGATAAGCAATTTAAAAAATAAACGTAAAATAACAATGGCTGCCCATTTAAAGTCATGTAATGGTTTGTCTTACACGCTTGGAGTAAATGTCGCTTTCTCAGTTTATTTGAGTTGAAATCAACTCATTAGGGGAACAAAGAAATGAATATGATACAGGCATACTTCCTGGTGTATGTGAATAAAGCAGATCTGGGAAATGTAGAAGGATGTTATATTGCACAACGAAATTTATATTTTTTAAAAGCGAAATTTCCAAAAACAAGAAACATTACCGTGTTTGAAGGGGAAGATTTAGCCGTCACACGGCACTGTCCTAACAGATACATAACATTTTCAATTGACAAAATTAACTATTTAACGAAATAGTGAAAAAATAGCGTGCTTACTTTGTAAATCCATAGATTGCCTTTAGATATATATACAAATTTGTCGAAGAATGTCAGTACTCTATGGATTAAACTGAGTATGGACAATTTATGTAACTCTGCCAGGACATCGACCGACAAATGCGGCGCAGCCTTTAGTCTAAGTCGTGTACAGTCTTTAACCCGCGGATTTACAGGCATCAATTGACATATATTTCTGCCAGGGGTATTTTTT
>NW_018131110.1:0-1193 GCF_001952655.1 Monopterus albus
CTATCAACTATGCTAATAACTATATTCGGTTTGCTTTTACCACTACACATACAATAGACAAATATTGTGCTAACTATTTTTCTGGAAACAATACCAAGGATATAGGAAGGAAGTCACTTTCGGATTTTCCCGTTTAGGAGTCGCCACAGCAAATCGTCACCCTGACGACTCACATGTTGACATGTGGCACGTGTTTAATGCCGGACGCCCTTCCTGACACAACCCTGATTCGAACCCGTGCCGCAGCGGTGAAAGTGCTGCACCTTAACCACTAGCCTACCAAGGATGGCTCATTTTTCTGGTTTTATAACTCACTACTAATATTACACAAGCAATCTATCGAAACCATAAGCTTCTGTCAATAACTAGAATGGACCTTTCACATGCTGGAGGAATTATCGGACCTAGACTCATTCATCGACCACTACTACATTCACTGCAGAATAGATACAGCCAGTACAACCCAGCAAGACACCTCTAACTACATTTTACACGTCTGTTGTTTTTCTTCCTTGCCTTATAAAGTATCGTGGGGGTGACTGTGGTTCAGTGGGTAGAACAGTTGTCTCCCAACTGGAGAGTTGGAGGTTCGAATCACGATGCCTGCAGTCCACATGTCAAAGTGTCCTTGGGCAAGACACTGAATCCCCAAGTTACCCCCGATGGTTAGAGCCATCAGCATGAGCCGCAGATGGCTGCCTCGGTTCTGTACCGAAAACAAATTCCTTGTAACATTTTTGGCCAAATAAAGGTGATTTTGATTATTATTAAATGAAATGTTGACTACATAAGTAATCTTTTTGTCCCAAGAATTTTGTTATAAAAATTCTGTTATTAAACATGATTTATGCTATTTAACTAAGTCTGGTACTTTAAAATAAGACAGTGCTTCTCACAGTAGGCTATGTGGTACAGAACCAAATACATTACTTAGATCTAAGAACACCACACACAAGTCTCTTTTTTTCCTCTTTGCTGACTGAAACTGGTGCCAGATAATGCTCCAAGCCTCCACAAAAACCTTAACATATCTGGAGCATATTTCCTTACCATACAGGGGATACCATTAGGCCCACGGGCTGCTCTTGGTATCTCTTGCTCACCTAACTAACATTTCCACTTCTCTCAGTGTTGGTGCTTTGGTATTCATAGGGTGTTCTACTGCGCCAGTGGGGGGCATATTTACTGGCAGA
>NW_018131111.1:0-1193 GCF_001952655.1 Monopterus albus
TTTTTTTTGGAGGAGAAGCTCAATGATGCATCTTTCCTACCGATCCAAGGATGAAAAAGAGAGTGACAGAGCAAGGGAGAGAGTCAAGTCTTTGTCATCCTCGCTCTCCTGTTCGTGCAGGGGCTGCTGCAGAACAGCCCTGAGTATCCAATACAGACAAAAAGGAATGTGAAAAGAGGGTGGGTCTTAATGTGGAATGAAATCAGACACAGCGAATGAGAGTGAAAGAGAGGTGGTCCTAGTCCAGAATGCCCTTGACTCAGTGTTGAGAGCCAGAAGAGACGGAAAGGAAGGAGAGTGAAGCCAGAGCAAAGACACCAGCAGGTGCTGAGGATAGAAAAACAATAGGATAGAATAGAAATACGGTGCCATAAAGCAAGATAATCAGGAAAAAAGTCTGTTTAAAGGATAAAATAAAGAGCTAAAAATAGACAGAAACCACACAGATTTTCATATCTTTTCCTTAAGCTGGAGAACTAGAACACACTTGTTTCCTTTTTCAGCCACATTCACTGAGCTCTTTACTCTTTTTTTCTTATACGGATTTTCCTTCCTTGGATCACCCCTTCTTTTCATCCTTTCCTCCTCTCAGATAGACAGGACCACCATGGAAACCGGGAGCCCCAGGAAGATACAGTTCACCGTCCCCCTACTGGACACCCACCTGGACCCAGAGGCAGCTGAACAGGTAGGAGGAGGCAAAGAATGGGGTGATGCAGGACCTTTAAGCTTCATAAGAGTTTCTGTTTTATCTTAAATACTCCCCACAATAATCTTGTTAAATATCCAAAGTGTATACTTGAACAAAAACCTGGGAAATATTTGTTCCAGTCATCAAAGCAAGCATTACAATCATAGCCGAGTAACTCCACTGTGCAGTGTCCCAAACATTGTATAGGTTGATGACAAATTGCTGCTTTAACGAAACCACATTTTCAGTGTCTTATTATTCCCATGTACCTAATTAGCAGATTGTGTCTTTTGGATTCAGTGCTAAACTGAATATGATGAATTTAAAATTGATTTTTTCCCCCCTACTCTTACAGTTTCTTAAGCTCTCAGAGATGCACAATGTCACATGTGTATGCAGTGGTTTATTGTTGTTTTGGTTAGAGTGACTGCATGTACTGTACCGCAGTGAGATAGTGACAAATGTTACAAATAAAACTTTAGCAATGCGATTTCTTTACAAC
>NW_018131112.1:0-1193 GCF_001952655.1 Monopterus albus
CAACTATGTTAATTCTAGTCCAAAAAGTAATATGTTACAAATATGAGAAAAATGTGAGAATAGTGAGATTACTCATGCTATTAATATTTCACTTACGGAATGATTTATGTTTACAGAAACAGAAATATCAGCTAAAAAGCAGAAAGAAACATTCCTGCATGATAGATTAAAAAACAGCTATCACTGTGGCTTAGTCCGATTAGTTCACTGACCTGTAGTGTATTCTCCCTCGAGAATAAAGAAACAATCTCATACTTTAATCACAAGGCACGCTATGAGAACTCTTTAAGAGGTGAATCAGCAGGGTAGTCAGCAGTATGCTGCCACACTGTTTAAGAGAAGTGTAAAGCCTTACTCATGCTATAATGCACATCATTACAGCTTACAAAAAGACTAGAGTGAAAAGGAATTTAAGAAATATAAAGGATATTACAATAACCAAGGATATAACAAGGGATCAGAATTCAAGATTAATCAATTGCTATACAAAAACAATACATTATCATTTAGATATGAAGGCACTGCTTTGTTTACACAGCTTACTGTAAAAGTGTTAATCTAATGTGTTGCCAGATTTGCTTTTCAGTGAGTTAAAAAATTTTCTGCACCCTCATGCCAGAAGGAAATCTTAGCACTGTGACTGAGTTTGTCCTCACTGGATTCCCTGGACTTCATCCACAATACCATGGCCTTGTCTCAGCCGTACTGTTCTTAGTTTATTTCTTAACTTTGATGGGCAATGCTATAATTATTTTTTTATTTGTAACCGACTGCAGCCTTCATAAGCCGGTGTATTATATAATTCTAAATCTGACTGTATGTGACACTCTCTTTAGCACAACCACTTTACCTAAGATTATCAGTAAGTACTGGTTTCATTCAGGGACCATCTCATTCACTGCTTGTTTTGTCCAAATGTACTTTGTTCACTACTTTGGTACAGTGAATTCCTATATTCTCTTCTTAATGGCTTTAGACAGGTATTTGGCTATCTGTCATTCTCTCAGATATTCACTTATTCTTCAAAATTCAACAATCTTTATTCTCAGTAGTCTTGGATGGATTGTTGCTAAGGCAGGTCCTTTAATGTTAGTTATTAGGGCGTACCCTCTTCCTTACTGTGCATCAAACATAATCAGTCACTGTTACTGTGATCATATTGGTATAACTGTTACGTCTGTGACTCGGGCCGC
>NW_018131113.1:0-1193 GCF_001952655.1 Monopterus albus
TTCTGATGAATTTGGGTTGTAAATGGGGGAATAAAGTTTGCTATAGAAAGCTTGAAATAAATTAATCTCTTGTGGATTATGAATAATTTCACTACTAGGATTAAGTATGGGTAGAATTAATGCTTTTTCCTTTTGCATTGTAATTGATTTGCCAAATACTTACCTACAGTATTTTGTTACTATACTGAAAGTGATCGTATTAGAGTTGTTGAATGAGAAACTGTGCTTTTTTGTATATAATATTTTCAAGTTGCATCTTCTAGAGGGTTTAGTGGGAGCATGATCACTAATTATACAAATTTACTGTCAAATTTTATTATATGTGTGGTAGTTTTTTTTTTTGGGGGGGGGGGGGGCATTTTAAAAAGGTGAAAAGGCTGAGAAACCCTACTTTATGTGCTTTAACCTGAACATAGTATTTATTTTTGCACAATGATTGTGTGAAATGTTCTTTTTTTCCAGCCTTTCTCTTGTGTGTCTTTAGCCTGAATCTGGGGTCAGTATAACTAGTCTCCTATTAGTCCAAGAGTTCTCGGTGCCTGCTGTGGTGTTCTTTGGTGAGGAAGACCTGGTCTTGGCCACTGGCTATGCTGTAGAGCAGGGGTGGGCGAACTACAGCCAGCGGGCCACATCCAGCCCATTGGTCCTTTTAATCCGGCCCGCCGAAAATTGGTACAGGATTGCCCGAATCAAATCATATCATAATTATGACTGCATTCATTTGACCTTGTCCTGTAATGCCTGGCGTTCCACCAGGTGGTAGGTGCGGTGATACATTGACTTGATTTTGCGGATCCAGGACTACTTTCAGTTATTACGCTGCTACTGCTCTGAACCCATCTGCAACAATGAGTGGGCCAAAGAAAAGAAAAGTCGACAGTGAGTGCCGAGTGTTCAATAAGGAATGGACAACTAAATATTTTTTTACTGAAGTCCAGTCAAAGGCTGTATGTCTTATTTGCCAAGAAACTGTTGTGGTTTTAAAGGAATACAGCATCAGCCATCACTTTTCTACGAAACATGCTAATTATGCTAACAACCAGTCAACGCAAGAATGGACGGCTACTGCTCAGAGGCTGGCAGCTAGTTTGCAGGCTCAGCAAAACACCTTTATCCGACAAACTGCCATCCAAGAATCAATCACGAAGGCAGGTGATGAAGTCTACCACTTCTCATCAGGTCCAGATGATGGA
>NW_018131114.1:0-1192 GCF_001952655.1 Monopterus albus
TTTAAAAAGATTTGGATTACTTAGGATTCAGATCCTGTAAACTGATTTCAGACCCCAACCCTATCACGTGGTCAGCACAGGCCTAAACCTGCTCCTCAGTCACAGAGTTTACAGTTCATTTTTATGTAAAGAATTGAATCATGCATGACAGTGCGAGCAACTTGGTGCATGTTTCACTCCATTGTGACTGAGGGCATTTCTATACACTGTGAGAAATCAGTCAAACTGTAAAGTCTTAAAAATGTTGCATACTTGCCAAATAGAAGTGCGGTTCGTGTCACTGTGTTTTACATCCAAAATCTCATGCAAGCCTTGAAAATTTTCATTTTATTTCTTCAATTTGCTTTTACTGTCTTTGTACAGAAAGTCAATTGTGCAAACTGATGCTGCTTAAATGTGAATATGTTACTGTCTAAATCTGGTTCTGCCTTACTGAATTGCCTTTTATGGCTTACTGTTTTGCTAAAAGGTAATAAAATAATACAGGCCGAGCTTTTGCTGAAATGTAGCATGACACCAAGTGTAAACGGTGAGTTGGATCAAGAGTCATAGGGCTGGCAAAAAGGTCAGACTTGTGAAGAGATTAGAACACGTAATCAGCAGTTTACATACTAAATAGTTTATATAAGTGGTTTAACTGAAAGAGTCAGATGTTACAGTTACTTGGACGAAGTCAGAGTATGTTACTATGCTTAAAAAGTACAAATGTACCAACCTGTTACCACATTCCAAATAAGACTGACCAACGTGTTGCTCGGTCGTTTGTTTCTTGCTTCTCAGAAGAGAAAGTGCACTTGTAGTTTAGCAGTAACACTGAGTCTCTGCTGGGGTTCTTCTCAGAGACAGCTTTGTCTCATGTGGATATGGACTTTTTAAATGATTACTGTGGATGGAGATAAAGAGTTGAAATTACCAGCTACAAACTTCAAAAATAAAAAGATAAAAAAAATTTGTGTCCGGTGTGTCTACATTCAAATAAAAGTTCCATGTTTTATAAAAAGTAAAGATAGTCGTGTGCCAAAACAGACACTGTCCTACTCTTGTCATGTTAACTGCAGTGACCTTACCTGCAGCTATTCCAAAAGACCCATGGAGAGTCATGATCAAACTGACTCACGGCCATAGGAGGAAAATCTAAATGAGATGTACAATATATACACTCACCGGCCACTTTCTTAGGTACACCTGTACA
>NW_018131115.1:0-1192 GCF_001952655.1 Monopterus albus
AAGATATTACTAGATCTGAATAAAGCACCTAATTTAATTAAGCTGTGACAACTAACCAAAAGTTCAAACACCAGCAAAGTTTACCTTATATCCAGGTTACCTCCTGAAGAGAGTCCTCCTGTACTGAATTTTAGTCACAAGATTTACAATATAACATGATGAGAAATAACCACTGTATGTCCTTACATCCCATTACATTCAGAACACAGAGGTACAGTATCATGCGTTTGCTTGATTCGCTTTCCCATCGCCCTGTGCACTCACTAATGTATTTGTCATAATATTGTCCTTTTATCCCCTATCACATTATGAAAATGAAAAGCTAGACAACTATTACATCCTTGCCAGACCCCATTGTAGAACTACAGGGTCCCAACACTAAAACAATCACTTAATTAACCAATTATACAATTGACAAAAACTAATCTACAACCTTTTTGATAATCAATCAGCTGTTTCCAAAAGCCAAAGCTTCTCTGCTCCCTGTTTCTGAACTTAGCGTCCTGTCTCCAGTTTTAGGAGACAACACCCTGTACTCTTGACCAACTTATATAAGCTCATTGTTCAGCTCACATGAACTTAATGAACCCATAACCACTATTCTATTATATAGTCCATATTAACATGTTACTTAAACCACTACATTCCTCATATGTTGTCACTGTTTTTATCTGTTTTGTTGTTCAGTGCATTACTCTCAAATAGTTTTCAAAATGTGTCAGTCCCAGTCTGCTCCCAGTTCAGCTGCTTTCAGATTCAATCTACTTTTCATTTGTCACTTGTTTGTTTGTACCAGGAGGCGGCAGCAGAGACCAGACTCCTGAACCCAGCTGTATGTCCATGAAGAGTGACTGGTCTATGGGTCTTCCTGTTAAGTTTAAAGAGGTCTAGAGTCGTGATGCTCATCCCCGTCATCAAGGACAAGAAGCGGATCCTGAACCATGAGGTCCTCGGAGAGCTGCTGGAAAAGGGTAACTTTGGTGAGGTGTTCAAAGGGACGCTGCAGCGTGACTAAACGCTGGTAGCTGTCAAAACATGTAAAGAAGATTTATCTCCAGAACTGAAGATCCACTTCCTGTCTGAGGCCAGGATGCTGGAGCAGTACGACCACCCAAACATTGTGAAGGTAATCGGTGTTTGTACGTAGTGACAGCCGATCTACATGGTGATGGAGCTGGTTTCTGGTGGAGAC
>NW_018131116.1:0-1191 GCF_001952655.1 Monopterus albus
CTCTCTCTCACTCACACAATCAGGTGATGGAGTCACAGTGCTCTGTAATCATGGTACAACATAATCATTCAGTCAAGGAGAGTGCAGGAGCAGCTGTGGAAACAGCTGTTGAACAGGCAGAACATAAACTGTAGAAATGTGACTTCTCTGCTGCTTTGCTCACAGTGAACCAGCCTTAGTCCTCATTTCACCTCTAAACCAGTCAGATTTATCTGCAATGTGAAAATGGTGAATTATCATCTTATACATGACCCAAAGCTCAAAAAATGAAGTGTACACATATTCTAGAATTTCAATGCTGAACCAACGCAGTGTATACCAAATTCCAGTCTCCAAAATTCTCACTCATGAGACTTTATTCTAAAAAAATCCACTTAGTAGGCTAAACTAAGTCAGTGACACCTTGACTTTCTTCCAAATAATGCACATTTCAATCATAATATTGTAAACACAGTCCTATAATTTGCACGTTTTTGTTTTTTCCAAATTGTGTGAAATGCTAATAAAAATAGATAATACAAGGTGAACTGGTTTAGTCTTGACTTCTGGTCGTGAGTGACGGTGTCGGGGGATGGGAAATCACACACAAGGTAGATACCAGCTTTTGTCAAACTCGATTTTGACAGGTCAAAGGTCACCATCTCCCTCCCTCCCCCTCTCACCACAGGTGTAAATTCCTCCCCCGGCCTCCCTCCGCTCCCAGGTCAAAAGGTCACCCCCCTCAGGTTCCCATACCCCCTCCCTGTGTCCTCACCACGCACAGCTGTTCTCCCCCCTCTGATAGATGAATCTAAAAATAAAGACAGGATAATGATTAGGTTTGTAATGTTATATAGTGAGATGAATAAAACAAAACGTACATAGAAAGTATAGTAGTGATTTGTATATTAAATAGAGTAAAATAGGAAAAAGAGTTGATATTTAGTTTCAAAGGAGTCCTAGTGTGAAACATAATCCAACAGATGGTGGTGAGTTATTTATTAGGTTAGGTTAATTCTGTAGTTGGCCAAACAGCGTTTGTTTGAGATAAATCAAAGCCTAGCATATGTTTCCGTCACAGCGTGTTTTTGCATGAGAGCTGGAAAAATAGGGTAAAACACTCATGCAGTCATTTACACCTTGCACCTGTTCACCCGCCTCTTAGACTCGCTGCTTTATAAACGGCTCTGCTTTTTGTAAGGTTATACCTCC
>NW_018131117.1:0-1191 GCF_001952655.1 Monopterus albus
CTGTTTATCCAACAGCCTTCACATTTCATCTGTAGCAGTTTGAAGTGCATGAGCCTGAATGAAAGGTCCTGATCAGCAGGCTTTGGTTGTTAGGTTTTAGATTGTTATATGTAGAATAAACCAGAAATGACAAATAAACATCTCTAAGGTCTGTATGTATTTTATTAACTGTCTTCAATATAGGCCTGAATTTCTCTTCTAATGATCTAAACAAAGGCCCTGGCCCATTGGTAAACCTGACTATAATACACACACAGTGAGAAGCTGCGTGCAAGCGCTCAAGAGATTTCAGCCCATAAACACTTTGAGAAACAGCCTATTGCCTTTTAAAGATCTTTTCCCAGACACACACATTCTCTCTCCCCGTGGACATCCCAGTCAGCCTTAATGGGAGCGCTGGGCGGTCGATGGGCGAGGTTAAAGGAGCCGTTGCTTTCCAATAAATATCACAACACACATCCTGTGTTTGTGTGAATAATGTCAGTGTGTATTTCTGGGCTGCTTCCTGTTTGCTGTCTGAATGTCCATCTCTCCTCTAACAAACTCTCTCTCCCAGTGTAAAGGTTGGTCTCTCGGCCGCCTCTGACCCATTTTACAGGCAGCAGTGCCAATAAAAACCGCTCGTCTCCCAGTAAAGCTGCTGTAATGAATGAAGAACACGGCAGAAAATAAAGACAAAACGGTGCTGGAGGAAGAGGGAAGGCTCTGCCGGAGGATTCGGTCCTGAGCCAGAGGAGCAAACTGACAAGTTCACCTGCAAACTCAGGAGGAAACAGATGACTGCAAGAGAAAAACAAGAGTAAAGGAAATTAGTCAAATTAAGAACAAGAGTCCTAAGTGTCCAGCCCAAAGACTCAGGGCTGTTTTAACATGTGAGGCTTTGGCAGAATGTTTGGATATTTTCAAACATGGATAGGTTACTGAATGGCCCAGTATGCCTCGTCCTGTCCCACCGTCACTGGGGTTGTCAGGCACTGTGGGTAATCTCAGCTAAAGCAGCTTTAACGATGATCTTTTTGTACTTGTTGTTAATGTCGTGTGTGTGTTAGTGAAGTAACCAGGTTGTTGTGTTTTGATCCTGAGCAGGAAGCCGACGCTCCTTCCACTGTCTTTGTGTCGATGCAGTCATACCTCCAGGTTCTTGTTAAAGATGGTCTGCTTTGCTTTAAAACTACTTTTATCCTTTGCAGC
>NW_018131118.1:0-1191 GCF_001952655.1 Monopterus albus
AAAAAAAATCTTCTGGCACAGTGAGAATTGCCCGGAGACATGAGCTTTGCTCCATTTGCACCACAAATAGGTGAGTTGGTGAGTCACTGGGGGCCTGGCTGCTCAGAGTGACTGCTAAAGTGCTCAACAGAGGGACATAGTTAGGCTACATGAGCACATGAACAGTGTATTTCAGGCATTAGACATCAACCAAAATGTGCAATAACAACATCAGCATTGAGACAGTCAATAAAGAGGCAGTTAAGTGCAATGCTGCATCATCATAGCTACATTACATGCATGAAATGTCACAAGGCTTAAAGCACAATGAAATACTTTGGGGAACATTTCTGCATCACAGGTACCACTGCCTGAAAACACATTTGTTTTTGTTCCTTGTGAAAACTGCACTGACTTACATTCATTTCCCAACCTTAACCATAACCACAGCTTACCTTACCCAACCTTAATAGACATGTTGATGCACCAACAACAACACATAAATAAATGTAGTTACCTTTCTGATGTGGGTTGCAGATTTAACCATCTTGACATCAAATCTTTCCAAAGAGTTTTACAGTCTCATTTCTCTCTCAGTTTTTATTGATTTATCAAATAGCAGCAAAATATCTTCATAAATGTTTTATGTTTTTTGCAACATGTCTGTCAGTCCATCTGACCAGCTCCAATGACCGAGGATCAGCTTGTCCCGTCATGTCTGACATCTTCCATATGCAATGAATCTTGTTAGGTGGACAAACAGGATTTCCAGGTTCTCTTGATAGAGAAGGGCCACCCCTCAAGGTCTTTCAGCACTCTCTCCAGCAGATTGATGGCATCCCATAAAGGTTTTATGAGGCCAGTGTCAAAGGGCCTTGCACTCTGACCTGTAACAGTTGTATGTTTCAGAGGAATAACAGACCACCTGTCTGATTTATCATGACAATATGCAGTGTAGGAGGTTATCTTATATGTCTGAGTAAGTGGAGGAATTTCCTCCACAACACACACTCCAAGCTCAAAAGAAAAGGGGATACAAATAGTGTGATAGACTGAACTTGACCTTGGAAACTTTCTTAAAAAGCTCAGAAATATTCATATTTCTATTATAATCCACTGACCTAATTTTAAGCAATTAACTTGTTGATTAGGTTGTACATGAACAGAAAACACTTAAAAGAAATCTGAACACTGTCACTGTCATATTTTTTG
>NW_018131119.1:0-1190 GCF_001952655.1 Monopterus albus
TTTAACAGTACACTTTACACTTGGCACTTCATTTTATCAGCCACAGAACAGGTAAAGATGGAACTCAATGTCTAGTAAGTATGTACACTTGTACAGGAAAATGGACAAAAACAACATTATATTGAGACCTGATCTGTTCTGTGTTCTGTGCATTGAGTTTAATGAGCTTTGCAGCTGTATGTCCTCACAGAAAACCTTCCTGTGTTTGTCAAGGTGAAAGAAATAGAAGGAAAGGGGAGAGCAGTGTTTGCCACTCGGCGTTTCCAGAAAGGCGAGTATGTGGTGGAGTACCACGGAGACCTGCTGCCGATCACTGATGCCCAAAAGAGGGAGGCCGAATACGCTCAAAACCCTGCCACAGGCGGATACATGTACTACTTCCAGTACCTCTGCGAAAAATACTGGTATGTCAAACCAAAGCTTTCCCCCCATTAGAAGTTCATTTAAACATTTTACTGAGCAGTAACGTTCTCTCAGATGGTAATTTCTGCTTTACCATAAATCCAAACAGATATTTTGTGCTTTATGAACACCTGCCTGGTGAGTGTTAAATGTTGACAGATCATAACAGAACATTCTGTCCAGTTTCAAAACTATCTTTATTTATTCAGGTGATTCTTAATAATAAAGACACCAAGCTAATACTTGTCAGATGGTAAAATGTCCCCTGAAAGGTGTTCTGAAATAATCTGAAGCATCTCTATATTGAGTATTTGAAGCTATTTCATATTAAGTTTACAAGCTAGTAACTTAACCAAAGGTCACCAACGACTTTGAGTAAGTAAAAGTCTCCTGAAAGGTTTCTGCCTTTTTTGGTAGGAAATGTTGGGTTAGTCTTAGTGGTAACTTAATCCAGCTCTTACTATTAATCCAGTGAAAAGTGAGGCTGATATCAGTTGCTACTTTTCCACTACAGGAACTTAATGACCTGTAACCCGAACCTGTAGGGCCAGCATAGTTGGTTCTGTTCTGGGGTGTACATCATTGAAAAGGCAGCATTTGTCTGTTTAGTCTGTTGGCTATAACAGAGTGGTTATCCAGACGCGTACACAGAAAGGACAGTGAGGTTGCAAAGTACAAAAGGTTTCTGTATTGGAGGTGTGATGGCATCTCTTTGACCAATCATGGCCAATACGACTGTGAGCAGCCCTGCCTTCCCTATGTAAGTATCTTGATTTAGTACTACCTCC
>NW_018131120.1:0-1190 GCF_001952655.1 Monopterus albus
GCACACTCACATCTGACCCTGTACACAAACACGCCTCTCCACACACTAAAAGTGTTTTATTCAATAAACAGGCCTATATCTTATATTCTCACACACCCCTTTAAGTCCGGACTGTTATGTACAAACCTTAAAAGTACTTTTAAGTGGGATTTCACTATTGTTGGCCAACAAATCGTATGAACCATTCCCCTTTCGGAGAAGACCAGGTTAATGCCCAAACTGATCAAATCTGGACAAAGACCCAGTTTCACACACACAGCCCTGCAGTCATAATCAAATTTATTTATCTCTGTTCAGTGGAGTAACTTAATCACCTTTCTGCCAAATCCTAAACCGCAGGGGCACAGTCTGCCTGTGCTACAGAAACACATACCCCTTATTTCAGCAACTTACTGCAAAATTTACAAATAGTCAATCCTAACTTGTAACAACAGCTTTTTAAATTCCCAATCCTACTTGAATTACATAAAACAAATCCTACTGTAGACCCACATGCAGGACAGACTTCTACTACACAGCCTCACCTTCACCAATAATTTATATCAAATTTGTATCTATTCTAAGAGGTATTTATGTAATATATCCCATGACCCATTTGAATCAGGAATATGTTAACAAAGGATTAACTACTAGAATTATACTGTTTTTTTCTAACCACCACACTCACAAGTATAGAAAACAATTCCCCAGTGACTTACAAGGTGATCCTGTTTGTGATGCCAAAAAATAATCTGTCATGGTTAAATCAGTGCACAGGGAAAATGACTGCAGTGCCAAAAATCATTTATTGAACAATATTAATGAAATGGGATTGTGACTGGGAAACAGGATCACCTTGTAAGTCTTTTAGTCTTTTGTCACTCTACAGAGGAAGTCAGGTAGTCTGGTCTCGTCTCCCCCAGGGTCTTTACACACAACACCGCTCCACTCTCTCTCTCCCCTGATCAGCCCCCCTGCTCCTTTTTATTTCCATTTCTCTCCTTCACATTCTTTTCCTTATTAGCTCTGCTCTATTAGCTTATCCACTATCATCTCCTTCTTTGGGGAAAACTCCTGACCATCCGACCTCCTCCTCGAGCAGAACAGAAACTGACCTTTCCTAGTTACACAAGCATTTTCCTATCTTGACACTAGAAGCCTATTTTAGTATCCATTCTAAAAAATATTTATGTAATATATCCCATGACCCA
>NW_018131121.1:0-1189 GCF_001952655.1 Monopterus albus
GTATAGTCATATACAGCAGAAACACTATGGCAACATAGCACACAGAGAAATGTGACTACAAAACATCTGCCAAATGACAAAGAGCAGTATTTCAACCTAAAGTACAAAGTGTAAAGTACAAACTAGACACATGTAAGTTCAAATGGTCAAACCAACAGGAAAACACACTCATTCTATTCCATCAGGAGCAAATTAATAACTGCTTGGCAATGTGGATAATAGTTATATAGGTTTCCCCTTTTGTTATGTTAGTCATTTCCTTTGTATACATGACTAATGAATGATTATGTTGCTCCATAAGCCAACTTGCAGGTGTAAATGTGACACACTTCCCTCTCTATACTCCACATTTACAGTAGTCTAGCTATGTAGTTGTGACAGAGCTTGGTAGGTAGGCTTACTTAAGTGAGGAAGAAAGAATCATTTCACAAGCGGCATCATAGAAACACATATAAGGCTGTGGGCTACAATCGACCCGTCTGTTGCATATAGTTTTACTGCAACAGTAACACTAATTACACATTTGACTGCCATACTGTTCTTGTGCTGCCAAAGTTCCACTTTCATCCCATAGTCCCAGCTCCAATACAGCATTAAGAACAGACGTGGATCACCACAAAATACAGACACTCTACTGTTTCTACTGACAAACAGGCATTCAAGGACATGGTTGCATGTATTAATGAAAAACATACAGACATCTGTTTAATCAAACAAATGCTTGTGTTACTGGCTTTTTCTTAGTGAGAGATCTGATACTTGGGTTAGTCTGTTAGCTCAGTGTGAGCAGAGGAAGGAGCAAGGAGATATGAAGCTGGAGATCAAATGAAATGTAGTCTGGAAAAAGTTTTTTACTTAGTGGGGTTTAAATATAAACTAACTTGTAGCCAAGAGTGAAAAGCTGCCCTTTCTTCATAACATAAGAGAATGTCATTTGGGTTTATTCGAGTTCAAGATAACCCACTGCACTAGCTTTAATTGCTTTTCCATTGATGACAGCTTCACACCTGTTAAGTCTATGCTAAAGCAGTCGCACAAGCTGCTAAAAGTTATTCAAGGCAGCGTGAAATTCAGGTTTCACTCATCAAGCCAACAAATGTCATGAGAATCGATCAAGCCAACATCTGTTTTCTTATCAGTTCTCAAGACCCATACATATATCTTGGTACAAATGTCCACTTGGACTCAA
>NW_018131122.1:0-1189 GCF_001952655.1 Monopterus albus
ATTCAGCCAAAACATCACTCATGGTGCACAGCCAAACTTTCTTCAAACCCCATCCATCCATCCATTTTCCTCCGCTTATCCGGAACCAGGTCGCGGGGGCAGCAGTCTAAGCAAAGATGCCAAGACTTCCTTTTCTCCAGACACTTCCTCTAGCACGGGGCCTCCTCCCGGTGGGACATGCCTGGAACACCTCCCTAGGAAGGCGCCCAGGAGGCATCCGAAACCGATGCCCGAGCCACCTCAGCTGACGGTCTTCAAACACACAAAACTTTAATTCAAACTCTGGAGGAGAGCCCAGTGTTTCCAAAGGTACCAGACATGTCACCAGACAACGTACTGTGTAGCAGTGTTATTTATCACTCTGTCTCTCTTTATGGGCTAAAAGAAAAGAAATCACAAAAGAATTTTGGGAACCACTGAAAGCTGGAAATCGTTAAACAAATGTATATAATGGTTGTATATCTGTGTTTACCTGTCTTCATTCAACATTGTTGTGATTTGTTTTTAGCTGTATGTTTATTGTTGTCTCCTGTAAGTCCATTAAGAGCTGTTAGAAACCAGAGATACATTTCTTGTATGTGCACTGGGCCAACAAATTGCTTCTGATTCAAAATCTGGCACTTTTTCTTGTTAAGTTTTATCTGCAGTAGCTTTTAAATATGAACCTGCAATATTTGAGTGATCTCCATTGTTTCACGTCTTGTATCATTTCCTGTTAATACAAAGTACCAGTATAGTGCATGCTGTATACAACTGGTATGTCTGCTAGTGAGTGTGTGTGGAACTGGGACACAGCTGGTGCTTTTGTCATAACGATGGTAATAAATGCAAAAAAACAAATGCTATAAACATTTGTGTGTTTTACTGAGCAACACTCTGGTCCTGTCTTTACTTTATGTTTCATATGAATATTATTCTGCCAGAGACATTTCACCATACTCACCAGTGTGTCAAAGCCGACCTGCTGGACTTTGTCTGTACGAGCCAGGAAGAAGTTAACGACTCCGTCGGTGACAACGCAGTTGGGGAAGCCTTGGATGAAATGATGAAATCCTCTCCTCATGCGTACACAGTCACCATCCTCATCTCCTGGCTCAATGGAAATGGTCTTTCTATAAGTGTTAGGGTACCCTCCTGCCTCCCGCACTGTACCACCAACCTTGGCACACACACAGACACACACACACAC
>NW_018131123.1:0-1189 GCF_001952655.1 Monopterus albus
TGGCATTTGAGTAGCGGTTCTCTCCAGGCAGTCGTGTTTATTTTTACGTCGTGCAGAAAAAGGATAGGGCTTTTCGTCCTCACTACTGTCCTCACTTGAACCTTCACTCCCAGTCATAGTCGGCACAGCCATGTTACAGACATACTTTTTCTTTCCTCTAGCACCAGAAGTAGAACTATGAGTTTTCACTGAAAGACTACACGCTTTTTGCAACTTTTTCACAGGATTTGAAACTACAGAAGTAATATCTTGGCCAGAAGCGCAAGCTTCATTCCTGAGAGCGGCAGTCTGTGCTTCAGACTCCGCTCTAACACCGTCCAGATATTGTTGAGCACTATGCCAGTCTTTTTCTCCACGGGAAAAGCAGCTGTCTGTAATATTCCCCCATGTACAACAACTAATGGTGAAACATTTTGATTACTCAGGGCAGGGGTAACTAATGGCATCTGGTGTTGTGCATTACTTTGAAATTTTGTCTCCACGCTTCCTTCCTGCAAAGAAGAGGTTGAGAGGGAGAAGGGGGTGAGACAATCTGTAAGTGACCTTCAGATTCCTCTGAGCTGGAATCCTTATGTGTATGTGTCTGTGCAACTTGCTTTCTCTCTGCATGTGTGTCACTGGAGAAAGAAGCAGACCTGTGTGCTTCCTTTCCACTGGCTGTGATTTTCTGAATTATTTCAAATTCAGCCAAAAAACAGAGACAGTCCTGAAGAAATGTCTCACAGTGTTTAACTTTAGCTTCTGTTTTGTGTTTCTGTAGCAAAGACGCTGTATTGTTACGCAAATGTGCTGTAGCAGCCTTGTGTGCTGCTTGTTTAATATACAGTCTTACAGCTTCCTCCTCTGGGGGAGCTTCATCATAGGCACTGAACATTCTTTTTTCACACATCTTTTCAGCCCATGTCACAAAACGCTGTGTTTTACTACAATATTTGTTTGAATTCAATGTGCCAAGCCATTTGTTTAACAGCTGATAGAAAATAGCACCCAAAGTCCCAGATTGGCATTTCTTCCAGACCTGAATAATATCACAATCAGCCATAATGAAAAATAAATGCCACACGTGACGCTGTCCGTTATGAGAGGCTCTTGGCCAACCAGCCGACACTGCGAAGCTCCTACATCAGCTTAATTTCTGATGCGTGCAGGTCCTGGGGGGTGTTTCCCAGCAGATTAACACCGTTTTATC
>NW_018131124.1:0-1189 GCF_001952655.1 Monopterus albus
TTCTTTTATTTAGAAGATTCCATCTGTCATCTAAAATGTTTCTGCATTAATAATTGAAATTCTTTCTGTTCTTGATGATCACATTAACCAAATATGATTTTTTTCAGTGAGTCAATAATAATAATAATGATGATGTTTATTTATATTGAATTTAGCAAAGAAACAATAACAAACATGACCAAACTTTATTTTTTGCCAATAGTTACATTTAATCATTCATCATAAAGCTGATTGTTTTGGGGATAAATTATATTACATTATTCTTAACCTAAATGACGTCTGCAGTGTCCATTTATCTGCCTGTGTTGTGTTTGTGTTTCTCCAGCAGTAGTGCTGACCTCCTGTGACTTTAACCAGGGGCATGACCCATATTGTAGGTTCAGCCAGGACAACACAGACAACGGTGACTGGACCCGACATAAAGGTCCAACCCCAACACCTAACACCGGCCCCAGCGGAGACTACCCTGATGGACGTCAGTCCTGAATGCATGGTTTAATAAAAGATTTCAGTTCTGTACAATTACAATTAGCAACCATGTCATTATTGAGGTTGTTTATTGTTCTTGGGTAGAAACACTGATTTCTGACTCATGAAAAAAGAATACACATCCTTGTTTTGTCTCATTTTGTGTGTAGAGGGCTACTATATCTACCATGAGTGTGACAATGTGGCTAATGGGCAGAAAGCTCGTCTGCTGAGCCCTGTCCTCACATCATCGGCCTCTGAGATCTGTGTCCAGTTTCGATACTACATGTATGGCATGGATAGTCACAACATCTTGAGGGTTCTGGCCAAGACGCCCAGTGGAGACGAAGAAGTCTGGAATAAGACAGGAATCCAAAGCCCGTCCTGGCTGAAGGGCTCCATCACTGTGTCCACACCCAGCACTGAGAGTATCACTGTGAGTGTTAGCAGGGCACTGTACATGTTGCTGTAACCATCAAAAATGGGGAATTATAACTGAGAGCAATATGGCAAATGGAATTATTTATCAGTTTGGTCATGAAGGGAAAAAGTGATTTAAAGTAGTGTGTTTTTCAGAAATCACTGTTGGACTTACATACCATACCCCCCAATTAATTACTTTGTTAAAATCAACACTGGAGACATGAATGGAAAAAAATGTTTTAGCAAATTGCTGTTGTCCAAACTAAAATTTTGCAATAAATTCATGAATTGTAGTAAA
>NW_018131125.1:0-1188 GCF_001952655.1 Monopterus albus
TCAAAACAAGAGGTAATAACTAAAGGACGACCGGATGAGCTGAAAGGTTTGCTTCAGACCATGGGAGCCTCACCAGCTGTCAACCTCACCGCACGTCACCGGTATCGTCAGCAGTGAGGTGACCTCTCCCTGCACTACATAGTAGAGCCTTGGCAGGAGACAGGACTGAGAGTGTGGCTAAAGAGGGGGATGGGGAGGTTTTGAGGTGTGTAAAGACCGACTCATCAATGTGACTAGTGAGGAATGTTGTGTTTAACACAGGCTGTGTTCACAGACTAACACCAAATGTCCCAGACAGTCTGTGTGGATGTGCACCCACTGGTCACAGGGGAGGTGGTGCCAGTGCAGCCTTCTCTGTCTGGAAGATTATGAACTTTTGCAGAATAAAACCTTGATGAGGTAACCACAGTTACAAAGGTCATGGGCTATAAATGCTTATAAACTAGTGCTAATGAGGATTTGAGCATTCATGCAGCACAGGTTATACCAGTGATGCAAAATTGGCCCCACGGAAACAATTTCACTGAAACTGGTGAAATCATTAACACATTATATGCTTTATCAAAGAAAGCACAATGTGATTTATCATCAAATGAAGACATGAAACTCCTCACTGACTTAACTGTTCCAATGAAAAGTGGCCCAGGAGTTTAGATTGATTGGTGAAAAGGGCAGCACGTTCACTTGGGGATTTATAACTCTTTGAGGATATAAATAAACCACCAGAGGATATAGAGGCAGGGGGTATAGTGTGGTGACACATCACGGGTCATGCTTTAATCACAGTAAAACTGAGCTGTAGCACTAGGAGAGAGAGCAGGTGAAACTGTACAGGAGTTGGAGGCTCCCTGTAGAGCTCACATCCCCTGATGAGAACGCCAAACTATTACAAGATATGAAGACATCACTGCTGAATGAAACGGGTATCTCAGTACAATGGAACCACACTGAAATGGGCATTGTGCTTATCTTCACTGAATAAATATGATGTCCACCTGAAACTGCTGAAGGAGCAAGTTTGTCAGTTCAAGCTACAGTGCATGATAATAACACTATGCTGCACATGGCGCCAGATTCCTGAACACGTGAAAGCTGTAATTATCTCAAATAAAAGAACAATGCAAGCGAGTGTTTCATTACTTTAGGACCGAGTACTGTGCCTGTGTTGAAGCTGGTGGGAAAACACAT
>NW_018131126.1:0-1187 GCF_001952655.1 Monopterus albus
AAGGACCCCCTTTCCAGGATGGACAAACAGGCAAATAATAGTAAAATGAAACAAACAGGTTTGTATAAATATAGAGTTAGTTCTACTGAATAGACAAGTGTTAGCTACTGGTCCTTGTTAGAAACGACCAGAAGTGTCACCTTTTGGGGCACAGTCTGATACTGACAACATCAGTGATTATATTGATCATCTTCTCCATCACTTGATCAACTTGTCACTCTTCCTATCACAGCTGTTTTCCCCTTGTTCTACTGTTCACCTATCACATATACTTTGAAAGAACCTGTTGTACCATGACATAGTACTGTGAGATTAATAAGTTTTATGAGTCAGATAGTGGCTGGGACATCTGAAAAGGTCAACTACCAGTTCCTCCACCCAGGCATACTATAGAAGTGGTAAATCTAAAACCGTGATGAGTCACTGTCACACTAGTAATTCAGTTTCACCTTCAGTTTCTTCCACACATTTACAGGAATTCACATGACCCCTGGAAACAGGTGTGGTTTTACTTTAATATTTATCTCGTTTACGTGAATCTTTAACAGTGCTGAAGCTAGAAACACTGTTTGAATGCTTAAGTGAGTGTTAAGGAATTTTAAAAGGTGAGCATTCTGCCAGAGCAGATATTTATCAAAAAAAAAAAAAACAGCACATGGGCAAACTGGTAAGAAACTGTTCAGATCCCCAGAGCTGCTGCTAATATATTGATTACCAAGCAACAGGCTAACAACAGCTTACATCCTACTGGTACACCTTACTAAAATTCACTCACATAGTTTTTGTCTTCAGCATGTATTTCTTAACAAACAAATACATAAATAAAATCACCCAATGACAGTAAAAAAAAAAACTTTTAGTTTACATTTCAGCTGTGCCCTGCTGATATTGGCTGAACAGCTATGAGATGTTAATGTGTTATAAATTATATATTTATTTATACATTTGTTAATAATTCAGCTGTTTCTGTCTTGTGAGCTGAACAAAAGTAGAAAAAACCAACTGGACTTGGTTTTAGATCGAAGACATTTCACCTCTCATCCAAGAGGCTTCATCAGTTCTGTTCAACTGGTGTTGAGCAGGAGATATTTATCCCCATCGGTGGTGTTTCAGTTTCCTCTTGGAGGAATGTAAGACTGTGTACAGGGTCTGCACACAGTCTTACATTCATTTCCAGGAGACCTACC
>NW_018131127.1:0-1187 GCF_001952655.1 Monopterus albus
GTTAAGCCTCTTCCGGCTCTTTCAAACTCACAAAGGGACTCACAAAGACGAAGTAGACCACTTGGATTATATAAAAAATAACCGTGCTGGTTTATTCAGAGGATCACAGGCAAAATTAACATTACATGTCCAGATCTCTCCCACCACCAAACCTGCGCGCAGGCAGCATGGAGATGAAAGACCCTGAACCCAAGAACCTATACAATTTTAATCACTTGGTTGGGATAGCCCATTCTACCCAGGCACGTCAAACCGTGACGTCACCTGATATGCCAGCTTGCAGCTGACCATAACAATAGTCAAAACATGAGGAAAGTCAAGGTATGTGGCTGTTGATTTGTGGTGTGTATCTAAGAACAATTTGACATGACATTTCACATAAGAAAATATTATGATTACCATTACAGTTAATAATAACAATCACCTCCCGCCTGCAACCTTTGTCTTATTTTAATTAACCTTGGCCTCGATGCAGTCTGCAGAACTCATGACACTGACTAAACATTTAACAGCCTGAGCTAGACATCCTGGCTACGCTAAACATTTCTAGACAACAAATCTCTAAATATCTATCTGACTAAGAAATTACCTAACAAAACAGAGCACACAGGAACAGACTTTGAATCTTACTAAACTGCATTAATAACACATTAAAGTCTAACATATTAAAGTCTAATAATTATCTGACTGATTTATTAATTTCTAACAAAGTAAAGCAGTGAATGTTGGTGCCAAAAATTATCATTATCAAAAACTGATATCATTATCAAAACTGAGAGACAATTAAAAACTAAAGCTCTGGATCAAATTAACTGTGATTCACTCACAGTTTCAGTAGGCTTTCTGCATACCTGTTAAGATGGTTTGATCTAATGGAGATGGGTAGTCTGCTGTCAGCACTTCTGTTTGTTGATTTCTTAGCTTTATCATTAGTTTTATAGTTGCTTTATGGTATGGGATTTGTGCCCTTAAGTGTGTGTTGGCCACTTAAAAATTGCTACTTTTGTTGGTAACAGTATAGCATCTATAAAATTTAAACAGATCCTGTGGTTGACTCTTTTCTTGTGGAGGCTCCCAGTGCCCATTGTTGTGCAAAAACGTGCATAGTGAGTATCGATGTAAATAGTTGCTATTCTCCCTTTAGCTAATATGCACGCCAGTGCCACAAACTCAGCAAGTTGGGCAGA